>NC_052120.1:1528652-1535521 GCF_012273895.1 Zerene cesonia
GTAGACATAATTTATCTAGATAAGATTACTCTGAAAGAAGATTGGCTCAGAGCAACAGTTAGGTCAATAATAATATATCCTTTGTCATAGGAATTGTTTGGTTGATTAACCACAAATATATTCTATTAAGGTTTATATTCCAGTAAATAATTTTATACCATTTGTATATCCTACTTGACACACACAAGTCTAAGCATATTATAATTGTAATGCTTTACATGTATCATTTGGTTATTAACTTTTTTTAGTATTATACATATTTAAATGATTAAATAATATATTATATACAATAGTAATTTTAGTATCACAGATAAAATATAATTTAAGTATATAATACATAGATAAATATATAAAACAGTAATCTTTTGGAGAATTGATGTTTTTAACTAGATTATTTCATAGACAATGTTTTATACCTGAATGTAAGTGCATAGCATTGAAAGTCCCTATGCAACCTCTAAGACGATGCTCTTTACCAATCTTCCATGTCACAAAAAGGGGACTGAAAACAAAATTTTCATATATAACAAGACATAATCATTTTTCTACACATACCTATAGTAGGATGATAATCAACAATATCATTATCACAACTTTATAAAATAAACTACTTGTGTTTTGCAATAGAACAATGGCATTTCAAGATAAACGAAAAAATTATAAATTATTTAAAATTACTTTAATATATATCTTATATGTTATTTACAATTTTTCTTATATATAAGATTAAATACCATACATGTAAGTATATATGTATAAAAAAATATTATTGTTTTCATTATTTAAATAAAGCTGAAACTACTAGCTCAACATATTTTTAATGCAAAAAAATCTTATTCAAATAAAAAGGTTAATCACTTGTAACCATATCTGGATATATATAGGGTTAGCTGTAAAGCTTTAAACAAAGAGCATTACATTATGCATACTTATATGAGTTCTGCAGGTCAACCACCTACCAAGACAAAAGATGATCAGATGCCTGCTTAGCATTGAAGAAACATAGTAATAGTTATGTACAATTTTGAATTAAATACTTACTATGCTTCATTTGTAAAATTTGGCGTTTGTGGAGGGTCCATACTGTGCAGCTGACAATACAAAACATCGAAACAAAAGTAACACATATCAGGAATTGCTACAGATTCTTTGTAACCATTCAATGGTCGATCAACATGATTGCTATAAGAATTGTTAAGTTTTTGTTTTTTAGTTCCACAACATACTGAAGACATGTTGGTTGGTATCAAATTTAATGGTAAAATTATGAAATAAAGCAGCCACTCAATTTCACAAAGTAAACGAAATCAACACACACACGCTCTTGAATAGGGCTTCCTGCTATCGTGACAGTCCGCGTGTTGAGTTGCTATATTTTGTTAAATTTCATAAAAACTTTTTATCCTGATGTTGCCTTAAATACATTATTTTTTTTTTTTTACAAATCTAGGTACCTAATTACTAAGTCGACCGAATATTTTCCCCAATATCCCAAACATTCTTTTTTTAATTCGCCGTTATTTTTATTTCACAAAAATTACTCAAATTCAGATTTTCACCGAGATTTAGATGTATTATCTATATGAGCTGGTAAATTAAATTGCAAGTGGCATTTTGTCTATGTTTTAAATTTTCATAGATTACACTCATATCTGTACTTTGTTGTCATGTAGAATTTAATAAATTAACCAATGTTGTCTATGATGCGATGGCTGTCATCGAGTTTTATTTTATTATTTTGGAAGAGAATAGAAGCTTTCAGTGATGGAAGAATAATGATATTTTCGTGAATCATGTACATGTTTTATATTACTCCACTAGTTTTAAGAGAAAAAAATATATACCGGTAGTGAATATCAATAAGCGATGATAAGTAAAAAGGTACAATAAGTGACGACGATGGCGTCTGATGGAGAAATTTCATGTACGAATGATCCTAATTTCGCTGTTATCTATTCGTTTTTAAAAGTTTTCGGAAAACTGTATAGTTTGCAAGTACCTACGATATCAAAATTACAAGAACTAATAGAGAATACACAGGAAGGTAAGGTAACATCGTCCATTCGTAGTGAAAAGTATAAACAAACTTATCAAACATGATGGGAGTGTTTTGTTCTTTTAGTGTTGGAGCCATTAAAGGAGTTGCATTTGAGATTGTTACGTCGAGCACTTAAAACTGTTCAAAGTAATAGATGGGAGAAGGGTTTAATCAAGTTCTGCCACCAGCAGGCCCACCATCAAGAGGCTTGGGAAATCGAAAGGTTTTCTTACAAGAAAGCTAGTACTCAAGTTAAATTGAAAGTATTGAAAGTGAGTGAAACGTTTTCTTGTAGTTTTTTCTCAGTGCTGATATTACATGGTAAATTAAGTAATGAAAAAGTGAAAATTTTTAGTTGTATAAATGAATAGCAGAAATTATGGGGTATGATGTAAACTTTCTTCAGTCAGTTTTTCTTATGAGAAACTTTTATGGCTGGATTAAGTTCTTTTTTATTTAATTTCAAATGATGTTTAAATTTGTATGAATCAATGAATACATAAACCATATGTCTTAAGCAGTTCATGTCAGTCCTTTTATAATGTAAAAAAAATTCCAGATTCTCCTGGAATATCAGTTTACATGTCACCCAAAGTTTAAGAATGCAGTTAACAATATATCCTGCAAGGATCTTAGGTTGGATCCAATAGGGAGAGATAAGAATGGGTGTGTGTACTGGCTGCAAGTAGACCATGAGGCCAATTTGTGCCTGTACAAAGAAGACCAGGATGAGGAGACATGGCAATTGATAGCAAGGTAATGTTGTGATGGGATGGATATAATTTATTAATCTCCTAATAAACAAAATCATCTCGTAAGTTTAAGTTTTGTTTCTGTGCCTTTGTGCTCTCAAATAGATTATATATTTTGGTTTCTGTGTTATCTGATAAAAGTAATTGTTTAGTTTTGCTTTTATCTTTAGTGATTGATTTTGCTCTTTTTCACTAGCTCCATGATCAAATATTTAATATTCAAACTAAATAGGCTAAGAATACCAATTTTTGGTTATGTGTTTGCTTTTAGTTGCATTATCTATACCACTCCTTAAATGATGATTCATGATGACTAGTTCTTGTTTTTTTATGTTAATGTACCATTATTTAATTATCATTGCTTGGATGATTTAATTTTTAATAATTTACTATTAAAATTGGTATATGTAGTATACAACATACAGTTAAAATTATTTATTGTATTATATAAATGTGGTTATACAGGAATAGAGAGGAATTAGTGAAGGTCATTGCACAATTAAAGAGCGGCGAGGAGATATCTCCTTCTGTTGCACACATGAACAATGTAAATAGTGAAGACTCTAGTGGAAATGACGTACAGCAAAAGAATGAGGTGAGAGCTATAGTTTTTCAACAGTTACATTAGTATTTTGTAATACTCTAAACATATCATAGTATTAAAATGATTGTGTAAAGAATTTTTCTGTTGCAAGTAATATTACGTTGTATAATTAATTATATATGGGTATATTTTTTAAATCTACTTAAAATAGCAAACAATTATAGATGCCGTCAAATAAAATATATAATGCCTTGGTTGGACTTATATAGTCCACATGTTACTGAGATTTTACAAAAAATATTCCTTATCATAAATAGAAATAACATATCTTTTTCAGGTAACAAAAAGTGAAAAAGATGAAGAAGAAAATGAAGAGGAATTTTTGAGCCCAGAATCTGAATCTGAACATGAAAGCGACAATCAAAATGAAAAACAAAAAGAATCTAATATTAATAAGGATTTAATAGAAGCAGAAAATAGCACAGAAGATTTAAATAGAGATGGTACAGAAAGTTGTGTAAATACTATAAATAGTGAGGATAAAGATGTAGAATCTAAGGAAATGGAAAAAGACATTGAAACTAGTGAAAGTAAACCTGAAAGTGACAATCCAGAAGAAGACATAAATGAAACAAAATTAGATGAAATTACTGAAACCAAATTACCTTCTCCAATTGCAGAAAGTGAGGAAATGAATGGGTCTACTAAAGAAGACCAATCACTAGAAAAGGAAGATCAACAATTGGAAAAAGAAGATCGATCATTAGAAAAAGAAGATCAACCGTTGGCAAAAGAAGAGCAATCATTGGAAAAAGGAGAACAATTATTAGAAAAAGAAGATCAGCTAATAGAAAAAGAAGATTGTCAAAATGACACTGTCAGTGAAGCTATTGAAGAGCCTGTGATGATTGTAACTGGAGAAGGCTCTGGGGCGGATTGTGAAAGCTCATATTTTTTCGGTGAAGAAATCAGTGAACCAGTCATGTTCATATATGGTGATGGTTGGGGCTACGAAAACGACACGGGTAATCTTGAGGTTGATGAAAAACCTCATGAAGAAGAAAAAGAAAAATCTGATGAAGAAAACCCACCCCAAGAGTGCAATGGTGAACATAATGATGTGTCAGATTCTAGTAAGAGTAAAAAAGGTGTGAAATTAAAATCTGTAAATAAGAGAACACTAAAAAAGCAGTCGGCAGATAATGCAGAAATACTTAATTCAGATTCAAAAAAACATTGTATAAGGGAACCAGAAAACACACAAATGGTTCAGTCGGAATCAAATGTAGTAAGTAATGATACTGATAAAAGAGAAAGTAGTGTTAATGAAAATAGTGCTGTAGAGGATAGTGTAAATAAAACTACAAAAAAGAAGGTCAAAGGGAAAGTGAAAAAGAAACATGTCTTAAGAAAAGGTGTTAAGCAGAAGGAAAAATTGAGTTCAGTCTCTGAAAGTGAAAACGTTCGAAATGGTAAAACAAGTATTATTGAGAAGAGGAAGAGCAGTCTTTCATCAGATCAAGATGAAGTCGAATATAACACTGAAAATGAAAAGGATAAAACCACAGAAGGTGATCAAAAAGGAGATGAGCCCTTGCCTTCGAAAAAAATACGCTTAGAACCCACACCAGACCTAGATAATGTATCACATTCCAAAGAAACTGATACTTTAGACAATAAAAACGATGTTAGTAATGATAATATTGAAAATAAAGATTTAAATGTAGATGAAAATTATGATTCGATATCACATAGGAAAAAAATTAAAGCTAAAAAAGGTAAATTGAAGTCTAAAAAGTTCCTTCAGAAAGTGAAAAATGATTCTAATAAAAATAATGATAAGGTTAATGATGTTAAGAAAAGGAGTAAGGCGTTAAAGAGATCGCTATTAAATGCGACATTAAGTGATAAAAATAAATCTGAATCTCAGAGTGAAAGCGATGAAGATGAACCTCTAAATAGTGGGAAAAGATTAAAAATTAAACCTAAGAAAATAATAACCTCAACTAGGTAATATTTTTTTACTGTTATTGCTTTTTATATTGATACTTTGCTATTACATTGCATTATATTGTTTTTTATACATACTTTCAGGAAAAAAGTAGAAGCTAAGCTAATGGCAAAAAGTTCTAGTGAATCTGAGGAGGAGACTCTCTACAGTTTAGGTATTTTGAACAATTTGTTGTATGATATTAAAATTAATGTCAATTTGTAATGGTTAGTGCATTATATGGCTAGTATACACTTTAATATAGATAAGTTACATAAGACTTAGACATTTTTTTCAAGAAATACTTTCTTATTCATGTCAAAAACTAATTATAAAAAAATGTATCTATAAGGATACATAGATAATTTTACTTAACCTAATAATAAAATTACAAGCTTTTGCTGTAAGGGAATGGAATGAATGTTTTCAATGAATTATGGTGTAATTATTTTTTTAATCTGTCAGGAGAAGTTAAATATCTTATACATGTGACATATTTAAATAAAAAAAAATTTCAGCTGGTAAGAAAACAGTGAAGAAACTGAAAAAGAAAGTCCGCAATGATAAGCAGAAGCCGAAATCTGATAAGGTCGACGATGAGTTAACGCCAGTGAGACAGTCGCGACGGATTGCACAGATGAAGATCAAGGAGGAAGCTGACCGGCGCCATTTGGAAGAGGTCGCTTTGAGGGAGCTCAAAATGATACATAAGAAGAAGGTTAGATTACTTACATATTTGTTTTGTATTTCAAAATGTTGGAAGTAAAATTTTTCTATAGATAAAATTGTATTAATAATAAAATAATTGGTTTATTTTTCTTAACTAGCAATGATAATTAGCTTTTTGATGAAGAAAAATGTTTTTACAGCTCAACAGAAAGCAATATATTGTCGAGAGTTTGTTTACCATAGATTTCCATATTATTATTTTTGTATTTTGGGATTTACCTTTTTTTTTGCAACATTAAAATTAATTTATGTATCTCGTATACTAATTATTTATCTGTATCAAATATCTTTTTTCAATCATCGTTTACCATAATCTACTGAATCTATTTCAAAAAAACTTTTCAAACATATCTGTCTGTGGTATCATAGCTCTCAAACGGATACACGGTTTGAGTTAAAGTTTTTTTTTATTGAATTTACGTGTGCGTTCCCTGTATCAGAACAAGGACGAGGAGGAGTGGCGGGCGAGCGGCAGCAGCTCGGAGGGGTCGCGCGCGCGCGGGCGGCGGCGCGTGCGCAGGTGGCGCGCCTCCGACTCCACGCCGCCCGAGAACGACACCGACTCGGAGCCGCTGTTCGAGCACGAGGAGCCCGACCGTGAGTGTGCTGCTCTGAGTGACCTCTCACTGGGGGGGGATACTGTGCGGACAGCCATCGAACCCGCTACTTATATCCGTGTAACATGGATCAGTGGATTTAAGTTGGAAGTCCCCGCGGTGCTTTATAGGGGGTCTAGAGCAAGCACATGCTCCAAAAAAGGAAATTTATAAAAGAAACATGTAAACTTATACATGCATAGACTCGGGGCATGTTATA
>NC_052120.1:1535531-1546187 GCF_012273895.1 Zerene cesonia
TGTATCCGTGGAACTTGGATCAGTGGATTTTATTTGGAAGTCTCCGCGATGTGCTTTATAGGGGGTCTAGAGAAATTTATAAAAGAAACATGTAAAACTTATACATGCATAGACTCGGGGCATGTTATAGTTGCTGACAACAAATTTGACACCACTGATATAGACAATAACTGATAAATATGTTTTGAGTTACTCACATGTGCTAAATTGATAATAACATGTGTCATGAAACTTTAAAGACTTTTTGCTACTCACACATTAGTAATGTAGACAAAAGTAACATAATTTGGGTTTGGATTTTGAATAGAGTTGATTGAATGACAAATAAATGTGTCCTTTTCAGTGGAATTTAACAAGTCGGATCATGAATTCTCGCCTGAATCTGATCTAGAAACAGATGGTACGGATGAACCAGTTCGACAAGCCAGGACCTTAGAAGAAGGTGAGATGAAATTGCTGTTATATTTTATCTACAACTACATACTGCTAACTCTTGTATAATAATTGTGAAGATCAATATGATAGAAATTAAGTTTTAATGTTTTGTTCAATCTGTTGTGGAACACTAAATTGAACCTACCTATGGTTGGTTTATAGAGAATCTAAATGTCTGATTCACGTATTTAGTAAGGACATTATCCTATCTTATCTTATATCCTAGTAGGAAGTAATTAAATTGGGTTATAGGTGTGTGGTAGAGTGGTTGCAAAATCTATGGAGAAACAGAAGCTAGGTAAACTAAGACAATTTAGGGCCATGAGATACCTGAACTCAGTTTTCCCTGTATTATGCCGTTACAATTTAATCCCCCAGGTAGTTATTACATCTGGTTAGCCATTTATAGCAAGAAAGAGGTGGGGGAACCTGTACTTAACCATTCTTAACTACTTGTTGTGTATAAAGTCAGGCTGGATGTGTAGACAGGGCGCGTCTGGCAAAAATCTGGATCGTGGCTGTGCATTTTCCCATTATATGGTGTATTATTATTAATCAAACTGAAATATTCGTTAATTCTAATTTCAATTTCAATTTTATTTCACTTAGACTTCTTCTAGAAGCGCACACTAACACACCTAGGGTGTATGATTATTATTGCCGTGCTGTGATGTACCATATTATTTTCTGGTTAGTTAGTTCTCGGGTGTGCTATAACTAGTCCATAAGGGGTGCTATATCCCGTTATTCGCTATATCGTTGCGTGCCTGCGCAGGCGCATCGGACGGGTTCTGCGCGCGGTGCGGCAGCGGGGAGCAGCCGCAGTGGATCCTGCTGTGCGACGCGTGCGACGCGGGCTACCACGCCAGCTGCCTCAAGCCGCTGCTGCTGCGCGTGCCCAGCGGCCGCTGGTACTGCCCGCCCTGCGAGCACGTAAGACCCTATACACACACACACACACATACACAATACGAAAAACACACACAAATTATTTACACGTGAAAAAAGGCAGAATAATAATAAAATAGAATCATATGTATGATGTCATCACATCATTTAATTTATTAAAAATTATGATATATTAAAATTAAATAGTATATTTTACAGAAACTCATAAAAAATGAGATGTTTTTAATTCTCTGACTTTAATGTGGGTTAAAAATTCAAAATCTTAAACAATAATATATTATTATTCACGTTTTAATTTTTATCTTTTAGAATCTACTTATAGCTTCACTAGAAAAGGAATTAGTGCAATATGACGAACTTTTGGCCACTGTGGAGGCGGAAAGAGAAAGAAAGCTGCGAGAAGAGCCAGAGAAGAAAGAAGAAGAAGAGAAGGTTGCTTCGGAAGAGAAAAAAGAACAGTCTGAGGAGAACTCCGATGACGATTCTGGTAAGCGTCTTGCAAAAGCCTTATTGAAATTTGCATTTGATCTTGCAAAAGCCCTATTGAAATTTGCATTTGAATGATGATGATGATGATGATGATGAAGTGTACAATAATGATGTTGTTAATGAACTTCCACCAGACGGCAGCAGCAGCTGGTCGTCGTCGTCGGGCGCGGTGTACCGGCTGCGCGCGCGCCGCCAGCTGCCCGTCTCGTACCGCGCGCAGGAGTACGACCGCCTCATCTCCTCCGCTATCAAGGTGCCAACCAACATGTATAGCATTATGCTCCTTATTGTGTACGTGATAAGAGCGATTTTTGTTCGACTCAGTATGTACGCTTTCAAGGTAACGAGTACGACTATAGGCTTTATTGTGGAGGTAGTAAGAGATGTTATTGTTTGTGTCTCACCTCGATAGCAGATCTATTAAGCTTATGATTTGTTTTAATTCACTTATTCGTGAGTGTTCACTCTAAATTTCAAGCGTTTTTATTTTGTATGTAGGAGGAGTATGTTGAGCCAACTACAAGCGCAGGCAACCAGGGTAGAGGAAAGGATATCTCCACTATCATCGAGGCAGCTGAAGAGGAAAAACTCAAGGCGGAGAGGGAAGCCATAGAACAGGTGTGTGTGGACAGGTTTAAATTTTAATAATATCGTTTATATACGATTATTTAATGTCAATTTACTATTTTCTTATTTTTAATTCTTTGAAACGGTATCAACTTTCTTATAAGGAGTTTTGTGTGCATCACTTAATTGTCAACTAGATTTAAGTTATTTTAGACTTTTAAAATAAAACGTTATTCTATCTACAATTTGTCAAAAATTGTCGTTGCCATAAATTATTGGCTATCATTCAACATTAAAATAAAATGTTCGCATCAACAGGGCAAGCCGGTGGAATCTAAGAAAGTGAAACGCAAGCAACGCCGCAAGGCGCGTAAGCTCAACTCGCTCGACGTTCCGTCTGAAGATGATGATGAAACCGACGAAGATTTTAAAGATACTGGGTATTTATTAATATAATTGCTCTGATTTATGTTTTACTGAAATGAAAAAAGAATTTTATTAACATTTTATTTACATTAAAGCTATTTTATATTGACCACCTATTTTATACTGTTTGTGCACCTCGGCTCTGTCCGTACACAGGGCCAACAATTAGTATTTATTCTTTAACTTCTATATAATCTAAATGGTTACAAGTGGACAAAATAAAAAATTTTCAAAATTTATTAAAGCCTCTTCCTGTTTTCAGTATTTATTGAACTGTTTATTTAAAATTTCACCACATTGAAGTCAATTAACGGTTTCTTAAATAAAAATAATTTGTGTTTCCCTCTAGCATGGACTCGTCATCATCCGACTTATCATCCAGCGGCGACCGCGACAGTTCGAGTTCCGGCGACTCGTCGCCGTGCGTGCGCGCGCGCCGCCCGCACCGCCCCGACCACCGCGGTGAGGACCACCTACACTTACACCTACACCTACACTTACACCTACACTTACACCTACACCTACACTTACACCTACACTTACACCTACACCTACACTTACACCTAAACCTACACTTATACCTAAACTTACACTTGCACAACCATATCCTGAATATATAAACAAATCAAATTCAATTTGTCTTTCTTTCAAAAAAGGCATTTAAACTATATCTGCATTAACCTCAACAATACAAGTAATAATACCAGTTAAATATGACATAAGACTTTACAATATTTAAAATCGTGTAAAGACTGTTTTGCTGTCATTTTTACAATCAATAAATAAAACGGAGGAGGTTTTCATGCTTACGTGTATTTTTTTAATCGGTACTAAATAGTTGTATGAATTATTTTACAGATAGGAAAAAATTAGTTGAATCTTCACCAGAAGTGAAGAAGAAAAAGAAAGGGGTTTTCGAGGACAGCTCCAGCGAGTCGGCCGGCGCTAAGGAGTGGTCGAAAAAGTAATGTGCACTTGTTCAAATTAATAAAGAAAATACGTTTCTATAATTTTTCATGCTTTTTAAATCAATCGAGTTTATGATTTTTTTTTGTCATGTTATATTTCATTTTACACGTTCTTAAACATAATAGAGCTAATATAATAGTGATATTTCCTGGAAACTAACAACCATAATTACAAAAAAGTATAGTCGAAAAAATGTAGAGGCCTGGTATCTGTAGCTATAGTCAGTTGATAGTTTGTTGGGCCACCTACCCCGTCGATCTATTGAAACTTAATCAAAAACACGTTATTAAAAATTGCCGTATATGTATAAAACATATAGCTCATATTTATATAGCAAAGATTTTTTTGGGTTTGGCAGGTAACACCTCTATTAACCGATTGACGTAATTTTTTTTTTTATTGGGAATTGTCGTCATTTAGTTCAAATAACTGGTACCTTCCTCCCCCCCCCAGAGATAACTAACTCGAGTAACTTTAATTTAAACTTTTTTTAACAAGTACAATAAATTATTGTTTTGTTGAAAAACTTCATCAGTTCACCTCTTCATACCTCCACATCCACCGTCGACAGGTCCGAGGAGCACAAGCCGAAGAAGCAGTCGAAGCGGGCGCGTCACGGGCGGCACGGGCGGCACGCGCGGCACGAGCGGCACGGGCGGCACGAGCGGCGCGCGCGCAGCCGCCTGGCGCAGTACGACGCGGCCGGCAACGTGGTGCGCGCGCGCGTCACCTACGGCGGCCTCAGCGACCGCGCCGACAACGACTGGTCGCCCAAGCACCGCACAAGGCAGAAGAAGATCGACTACACGGAGATGCCCAACACCGAGTCGGAGGACGTGAGTGCGCGCCGGCGATATACGCATAGAATCATTTATAAAAAATCAAAAACCGGCCTTTTTAATGTGCTATGTTACAGATGGTGTTCTATATCGTGTTCTATATAGTTTCATTTCATACATTGCACATAACGAGCGCGCGTTAAATCCTCAGGAGATGCACAAGTCCAGCGGCAAGCACATGCCGGACAGCTCGGACGAGTTCAAGCTGGACGACTCGGAGCTCAGCTCGCCCGCCTCCCCGCGCTCCCCCGCGTCCCCCCGCTCCCCGCGCTCCCCCGCGTCCCCGCGCTCCCCCGCGTCCCCCCGCTCCCCCGGGTCGAGCGCGGAGCGGCGGCGCGCCATATCGGAGCTGATACGCAAGACGGCGGTGGTGCCGCTGGAGAAGCTGCCCGATGACGTCACGCGGGCCAAGACGGAGGCGCTGCAGGCGCATCTTGGTATGTGCTCGCTGTTTACATGGTTGTCTATGAAATAGTGATTGGCGTCATTCTATCATATATATCCATTATATCTAATGGAATGGCGTTTAGGTGATTTTCTGAATAAAATTTTTTTTTTTTTTTTGCTTCAATGTCAATGAGTAGTTATTGTCGTTGTTAATTATTATAATAGCTTTGGTAGTTCAAAACTCTTTACATCTCCATACCATGTGTAAATTTGTATGCAGATGCGCAGGCGGCGCTGGCGGCGGGCAAGTCGGCGCGCGGCCGCGGCGGTCGCGGCGGCAGGGGCAGCAGGTGCGTCCATACATACATACATATATCCTTATATTTTGATATCGAACAATATAATTACTAGAATAGAATGGATATGTTATATTATATTAATGAAATTCCGGCAAACGAATGCAGCCTTTTTTGAGTTCTGATCGGTCGGCCGAATTATATGCTTAACTTGTTCAATAAAATTTATTTTAATAAGAAAAAAAAAATTACTTGAAATTTTTTTTTCTTGTTTTATTCTACCCCATTTACATTAACTTTAATAAAATAAACATTTATATTATCTAATATCAGTATTTTAAATATGTCATTATTAGTCTATATGTACCGTTTGATCTTCGGCGATTTTTCAATCCTTGGTTAAAACTTGTCCCGTCGGTTTGCCCGTAAAATATAAAGGACATTTAGTTGAATGGCTGCATAATCCCATATTTGACGGACGGAATAACCAAGGATCGAAAATCGTCCCTCGATAAAGTAATATACCGTGACGTGCGGGCGCAGGGGCCGCGGGCGCGGGCGCGGCGCGGGCGGGCGCGCCGCCTCGCCGCGCGCCGACGACGCGCTCGCCAAGCTCGTCGGCGTCAAGATCAAAGGTGCGCGCACACACACGCACACACACACACACACACACACACACACACACACACACTCACACACACACACACACACATCCATGTGTACACCCCCATGTGTACACACACATTAACGAATGCGCACGTGCGCATGTGTACGCACACTTTAATGCAAACAGGAGCACGCGCACGCGCTCATGTGTACACACACACCTTTATAGAAACGCGCGCGTACTTATGTACACACGCATAACGTACCGTAAGGCACACACGCGCATACAAACTGTATACATTTAATACAATTTACATATTAATACACCTAACGCACTATATTACTCTTACCCTGCTAATATACTGCTATATTATATTGTACAACAGTAAGCCTAGTTTTGTGGGTTCCTATTGATTAAATGCTAAATGTTAATGTTATACTAAATTAATATATGGTAATATATTGTTATCGCTTGATTATATATCATGTTGTCTAAACGATATTTGTCTTTAATTTACTATTTTTATTAACTTGTGTTTACAGATTTACGACCAGATACTACACCCCTACGACCAAATCAGGTAAATATTTGAATACAATTATAATTATTAAAGTGAAAACTTCTTTTAGCGCACTGTACAATACACATTTCTTCGTAGATAGTAGGTATATATACTGATCCGTCACGTCAGAGATGAATATCTCGATTTGTTGAACACGGTCAAATGTACCCAAGCGCCTACTGCCAATAAATAAAAATTTATTTTTGTAACCATACAAAATAAATAAAACCATCGAACCTGTTGTCTCTTAAATATCCTAAAAATAAATAGTTATAAAAAATCTCCGTGACACAGGTAAAAATAAGAATTTAATAAAGCCACGCACTCGCAACTTATTTGTGTATTTCTGCTAATCAATGCATTTCCACAATCACTACAAACAAATTCATTATTGAGTGAATTTTTAAGTTTATAGAATAGGTATTCTATAAACATTAAAATTTAAATACTTTTTTCTGTTTGCACATAAACAGTTGGAACGCGAGAAGAAAAGACAAGAGCGCGAAGCGAAACAAGCGGAAAAGGAAGCGAGAAGAATGGAGAGACTACAGAAGAAGGAAGAAAAAGAAAAACTGAAAGAGCAGAAGGCAAAGGAGAGAGAAGAGAAGAGATTGGCGAAGCTCGCCTTGCAGGAGAGCAAGCGGATGAAGCGGGAGAAACCAGAATTTAGGGATGGTTATCCGGGGGTTCCTGAGCCATATGGTAATAGACCGGAAGGGTTTCCAGGGGTTAGACACCCCAACCCATTCCCGGGGGGGAGACCCCCAGAATTTGATAGGTTTCCGCACGGACAGCCTCCTAGACTACAGGTTTGTTTACTTACTGGCTTAGATACAACAATCCATACCAGTACCATTTCTAATGGATTTGATGCTTCATGTCCTTTGTGGATACTTGAGACAGGCTACATTATATATGTGTCGCTGGTCGGTTTTCTTAATGGAATTTTATTGATATAATACGCTGTTAACCCTTGTTAGTTTTTAGGATTCATTTAAATAGCCATTTCATAATTCATTTCATGTTTTCGATTCGAAGATCGAAGAAGATTCGAAGATTTCATTTTCCGTCAGATTCAGATTTTCTCATATATCTACCATGTCATGTCATTCGCCATTGCGCCATTGCGCCATTGCCATAAAAACAAATATAGCCATTGCTATATTTGTTTTTATTTTTGTATATCAAATCACACGGGACGAACAGAATTATGATATGGACAAATATACACTGTCGCATTTATAATATCCGTAAGGATTAATATGTTATGAATCCATCAGGTGCGTCCCGAACTACGCGGCGTAGTTGGCGAGAGGAGAGCGGACCAGCTCGGCCTGAGGGAAGGTGTGTACAAACTGACATCATTATAAAACTAAAATCGGTCAAGTGCGAGGCGAGTCGGACTCGCGACTAAGGGTTCCGTACGAACGAGCTCAAGAGTAACTGCAAAAAAAGAACTCATCCAATTTATGACCGTACCAACCCTTGCATGACTTTGTTTTTTATTTGGCCATGTGTATTTTTATTATTTGTTTTATAGACTAATGAAAATTTTCAACCGTTTACTATCACGGTTTATGATATACAGCTTTGTGACAGACGGTCAATAAAGTGTTTGTGATAATCCGTTTTTACGGAACTCTTAACTATCAAGCCCTTAAGTACAATGGTAGAGTAGTACTCAATAAAAACGTAGCGTATGCCATTCATTTCAAAAGTATCTCCAAACATAAAATGCGTACCATAAAACGGCTCTATTGCGACGTACCCTTTTCTTTCCTCTTCCCAGTCCTTTACTTTATTCCTCTCGCCAATCCTTTCTTAATCCCTTCCCAATTTAAAGTCGGCAATCCATTTGTAAAGGCGTAAGGTCTGCAATGTACTTTATGCCTCTCTAAATGTTTATGGGCGGTGGTAGCGCTTACCATCAGGCGACCCACCAGCTCCATTGCCGACTGTGACGTTTGTTTGTTTGTTTTAACGCACTAATATCTGGAACTACTGGTCCGATTTGAATAATTTTTTCAGTGTTAGATAGCCCATTTATTAAAGAAAGAATTGGCATATATTATAATATGTACTACGGGCGAAGCCGGGGCGATTCCGCTAGTTTATAATATGAGTAAGGATCGGTCGGGCTGTCCGCAGGCACGCTGTCGGTGGCGGGCTCGCCGCAGCCCTTCGCGCCACTGCCCGAGGAGCCCAGCGTCATCACGCGCATGCCGCACATGCTCAACCACTATCGGTGAGTCACACGCGATTGATAACTCGACTGGTTGGCGCAGAGGTCATTCTTGCCTCGGTTGAGGAAGTGTGAAGTGTGTGTAGCACTGCCTTCCTTTTTCTTACATCACATTTATATCAAATGATTAACATGGATATATAGTTCTTCGTAGCATTATGGGCGTCGTTATATCGAAGAAACGCTGGAAGTCCCGAGACAGATATTGGTGAAAACTAAAACTACATTATAAAATGTTGGAAAATAAATGTTCATAACCAATTATGAACCCGTTCACCTAACAAAATAAACACACCTTTATTATAAAGAATTTGAATGCTACGAAACTACAAATTGAAAAGAAAAATCTCATAAATAGATCCCGTTATAATATATACGACTTTAGAAATTTTGTTTGAATGAAAACTATTGAATTTGGAGGTCGGGTCAATTTAGTTAAACGCTAGTAGATAATTGTTTGTAGTATGAACGAATGCCTTACGGTTTTATTATTGTTTTGGAGATCACATATATAAATAACAATCTTCGGTAACTATTGGCCCGGATAGGCTATATAGATAGGACGCTCAAAGACAACTTTAATGTTGTGTTTCAAAATGCTAGTTACACTACACCCATTAATGACGTTTCTAGAGATAGCGACACTTACTGGAAGTACAATAAAACTTTTATTGAAACGCAGGTAAAAGAATAGGATAGACAGTATATTTAAAATAGCCGTAGCGGTCAATACATATAATTATGGTTGTATATCTGTCTGTCATTACGCGACCTCAATTTTTGTAAATCTGGGAAAATAATTGTGTGCACAATACGTGGAATAAATTTACATAACTCTCCACGCTTGTTACAGGGGTCAGATGATGTATCCACCGGGAGGTTCAGGTTACGGGCCACGCGGCCAAGGCGTCATGTACCAGCTGCACCCGGGCCTCGGGCCCCAGGGTCGGCCCTCGTACCCGCAGTATTACTACCCACGGGGTCCACCCGTTTCTTCTGCACACGGGCCTCACGGGCCCCCGGGACCTTCTGCCACGCCGCCACACGGCCCGCCCGTTACGTCTCCACACGGACCTAATCCATCTCCGCACGGACCTAATCCATCCCCACACGGGCCGATTCCATCTCCACACGGTCCTATCTCATCTCCTCATGGCCCTATTCCATCCCCACACGGCCCTCTACCATCCCCACATGGGCCTATACCTTCCCCACATGGACCAATTCAATCTCCGCACGGTCCCATCCCATCACCGCACGGCCCACCGGTATCCTCTCCACACCATCCTACTTACCGTCCCGGCCCGTTTCCTCTCCGCCCAGTAGGTAGACCAGATTCACACGGTCACTCTGTACCCTTCCCACACGGTATGTCACCAGGGCCTAGTATGCCACATGGCCCTAACGTTCCCCACGGGCCGAGTCAGGGGCCAGTAAATATGCAACATGGTCCTCCAGTTTCGTCTCCCCACGGCCCGGCCGGTGTGCCCCACGGCCCCACAATGCCGCACGTTCACCCCGCGTCCTCGCCTCACGGCCCGCTACAGATGCCACGTGGACCGTCCCCTGGCCTAATACAGGGCGCGAGACCGCCTGGGCCCATTCCCAACCCCACAATACCCCGTCCCTCTGAAGGAACAGTCTCTCCCAGCCGCCAAAACTCCCCTGACAATTTACCCATTAAGATCAAAGCTGAGGTAAAAACGGAGCCAGAGTACCAGTCCCCGCCTGGCTCACCTTCGCAGCGACCAATCTCGCCTGAGCTTCCGCGCAATAGAATTAAACACACAGAAAACAAGGATGGGCGTCGGCCGCTTGGTCCCTACGCTCCTCAATATGGGCCGTACGGTCCCTACGCCCCACCTACCTCGGCTCCGGACAACCTTCAGGCGCGGCTCCAACACCCACTCCGCATGCCCAGCTTGCCC
>NC_052120.1:1547187-1563000 GCF_012273895.1 Zerene cesonia
CCGCGGGCGCCGCTGCGGCCGGGCGGCATCAAGGAGGAGCGCGAAGAGGGCAGCGTGTTCGGCGGCCTGGTGAGCTACTTCTCGAGCCAGCGCGAGGACGACATAGACGCGTAGTTGTTAGTTTCGTGTAAATATATAGATAATTATTTATACCGACGGCGGCTAGACGCCCGCGCGGTGTGCGATATTATTATTGACGGTTTCGGTTGACGAGGAATTCGTTCTCGAATACAAACGATGTATTATTATTTTTGTTTACGTTTAAGTGAGATTATTTATATACAGAACGATAAGTACTTATTGTATACTCTAAATACGAATTTTATTACAGAGGTATTTCTTTTTGCAAATAAATGTTTTTCTCCTATACGTTGTTTTATTTTTTATTCTTTTTACCTCCTATACCTTCATTCACAATTTCATGTATTCTTGTATAATTATTTAAGCATAGGAAGTATTGAAGAATAAAAAATATTTGCATTTAGATCAAATACTTCCAGATAACTTTATTTTGAGTTCTTGGAATGTTTGAAACATTCCACCGACCTTTAGACCTACCACACATATATTCTTCTAGTCAATGATCTAACCGCCGTCGAATTCATATTATAGTAACAGAAAGATAGCTTTAGATATCTTCGGTAACTATCGACCGTTTTTAATATCCTATCCATCCATTACGTAACCAATGTTGGACATCTCTGTCCATCAAATTTATAATCTATTCTTTCAATAAAAATTTTCAAGATTCAATAATTAAGTTTTTAAAATTGATGTATTGAAATTTTGATCAAACGAAAAATAACGTAGCTAAATAACTATGTATATATTTATTTAAAACAGCCAATACAATACTTAAAAGTGATTTAAATTATTCTTCACCTTTGATACAGAAATAATATCAGGTAGAATTAGGGTAGATGAGAAATAAAAAAAACGAGATGATTTTAAAATATAATATAATAATACGATTTATTTTCTGGGTCTGCCGGCAACTTTCTTATTTCCTGCCGCTTGTTTATTTTTGCCTCCAAACGGTAGTGGGTTTTCTGGAAATAATGAAATATTTTTATCGTTTCACCAAAATTAGTTTCACTTGATAAGTAGTCAAAATGATAAGTATAAATGTACCTTTTAACAGAATAAGAATTAAAAAAAACGATAGAGTAGATTTCCACCGACTTAAAAAAAGTAAGAGGTAAGAAGTAAGATTTTTTCGAGTTTGTTACTTTTGACTGGGTGAACCGATTTTCCAACCGTTCCAATTCTAAAATTGAAGTTTGAATCGCTTGGTTCCATTTAAATTGTTCTGATAATGTGATGGCGGTAAAAAAATATTTCGAGACATATTAAACAAAAAAAAATATATATGTTGCCCTGCGTCGGCCCTGGTACATGATCTCTATGTAAGTTTAAAATTTTTTAACTGTAACTATCCTAGTACAAGTTAAAATTTTAATTATTTTTGAAAGATAGATTTAAGAATAACGTTTAAAAGTTGAATCAGAGCGGAGGCGGGGCGAGCGGCTAGCATATAATAGATCGATAAATTTATATTTCTATTGATATTAGATGCTACTTCTGGCTTCATAATTTCTCGGAATGGATAAGTGAGTGTCCTATAGCTATCGCTTTTTCCTATCAAAATTTCTTTAGCTGTCAAATGTTATAGAAATAAAATAGATTAATATATGAGTATGAATATATATTACCGGGCGGGTCGATCTTGAGGTTGATGTCGATGGTGTTGGTCTTGGCGCGCTTGGCGGGCGGCTCCGCCTTCTCGGGCGTCGCGCTCGGCGTCACCGCCTCCGACGTCGCCGCCCACCCGTCCTGCAACCGTCGGTGCCGCTTGGTGACATGCTTACTGACACTTGCTGTCGTGCTTGGTGACAGTTAGTGTCGTGCTTGGTGATGCTTAGTGATATAGATAGATAATAGGAACGAATACAATTTCAATTCTGCAGTACTGTACATAAATATTATGCATTTCACGCTGCTTTAGTGGGGTGTAGTACTTCCCCGGTGAAAGTTGGGCCAAATTGGTGTTTTTGTGTGTTATTCATCATTTTATTATTACTTGTGTGTATATGTGTGTGTATGTGTATGTTTGTGTGTGTGTGTGTGTGTGTACCTCGGGGTCCTCGATCTCCGGCGCGATGGGCAGGAAGGCGAGCAGCCCCTCGTCCTCGCCCTCCTCGTCCGAGCTGCAGAAGGCCGCCACCGGCTCGCACGTCGTCACGTCCACCTGAGTCAATCGCAACTCATATACCTACTTTCCAGTATCGCCAATTTATAACTGCTATATATATAAATTCGAACGAATCGTCCAATGTGTTACTAAACGTTAAAATCAAGAACGGCTCGATCGATTCGGCTAATATTTCTAATATGTTTGCTATGGTACAAAAAAGGTTCAAAAATGGGAGAAAAAACGTAGCGAAGCTAACGGGCGAAGCCGACGGGACCTCTAGTGTATATTAATTAGATACTTCAAGTTACTCTGAGTAGCATAAATTTACACACTTTCTAGAAAAAATATTACGCAATTTGTCATTCTTCATTACATTACAAACAGAAAATTGACAGAAAGTGAACAGTGGAAAATTGGCTCTTGGTAAGGATAAAAGACGATTCAAAGTGCTCCTTTTGTATGTAGCATTAAAGTCTATGTAAGTAGTAGAATTAATCCTACAAGCTAGTTTATAAAAAAAGCTGTGGCAGTCCAACCTCAACCTCCTCATCGTTCCTGCTCTCCCCCGCCTGGTCCACGGAGCGGTCCTCGTCCTCCACGTCGAACTCACTCTCCCTCTCTTCGTACTCCACGTTCTCGTCCAGCTCCTTGAAGTCCGGCGCGAACGCGGACCAGTTCTCGACCTGGTTCTGCGCCCAGATCGATACGACACCTTTAAAACATTATTCAGACGATACAGTGCTATCTAGTTTCACAATCGAGACGTTTAAGTGACTAATTGTTTAGAAATTTAAGTTTTTGGAGTACATATTGAGTTCTCTTCCCTTACACTAAGTGCCCACTAGGCACTAAATATACTTTTTGTTTGATTAACATACTTAGGTACTAACATACTAAGGTAAGGTATGAGGAACTTATTAAGATAACTGTTGACTATGGGTGCAAATAATTTATTGTATTATATGGAAGCGATTTAGATTAAAAATAAATTGTGTCTACTCTATGTTATGGTTTTGTAATTGTCCCCGGGTGTACTGCTGCAGCAGTGGTACTGGGTCTTGCGCAGGTGCACACTCACCAGCGCTGATGCTGGCGATGATGGGCCGCACGGGGTGCCACACGACGTCCAGCAGTAGCTCGCCTTTGGTGCCATGGAGGATCTTCACCAAGTTGCCGATGGCCTTCTCCCACACGTACAGCGCGTGCTGGCGCGCCGAACCCGCGCATATGTACTCGCCGTCTCCGGAGAAACAACACTTCTTCCATGTCGTCCTGCAATGTGGGGTTCCATGAGAATTTATATTATTTATAGGAGCTCGCAGCGTGGGAAGGCCTTCAACAAGATGGACGGACGACCTGATTTAAGTGGTAGGGAGCCGCTAGACTCCAGCCGCTGGTGATCAGTCGTTTTGGAAATCTTTAAGGGAGGCCTATGTCCAACAGTGGACGTCCTAAAAGGTTGCAACAACCACGAACGACATACCCCACTAGGAGGACGCAGGACTTCACTTTAATTATAACTATTTGATTCAGTTATTAGAATATGATGTATGGACATGCTGTAAATAAAAAAAAATTAATACATAGTGGTAAACATACTTATTGACAAGGTCTTGTAACTTCTGTATAGGTTCTGGCTCTCCATTGATTCCACACTTGAGTACTGTGTTGGTGTCGTACACTCTAATCACACGGTCTGATGTGTTCACCAGAAAACAGCTGCAATTTATATATTTATAAAGTAAAATAATATAAATGAAAACATGATAAATTTCGGACCACAGCTCTCGCCCTATCTAAACGCTCCAGATGAGACATAGCAATATACAATATCTATACATATAATAATTTCATAATATATCATTAATGTTGTTAATAATAGCAAAAGATTTTTTTTTTTGAAAATAAACACAATTTCTTAATTAAAAGTTATCATTACACATAATTTGAGCAATTTATAGATTTGACTATAAATTTTTTCATCCAAAAGATTACAATTTTTGTCTTACATATATACATACGGAAATTATACAAATATATTTATATAAAATTTCATACTCACTCTCCCCTTCTAGCAAACTCTATACTTTTAATACCAGTCGTGCTCGATGTGCCAACTGTGATTTTAAAGCTTGCCTTAATTGCTAAAGACTGTGAGTCCAATATAAGTATCTTTCCCTTTGCATTCCCAGTATAGACATGATCACCTCGCCGATCAAATGAAGCTATTACGTTTATATCACCCTAAAATAATAAAAGATTTGTTGAATTTTTTAGGAAAATTATTAAATACCCTACAGCTGTATTTTGCTCAGTTTTTGCCCAAAAGAAATTCTTTTGATATAAACCATCATTTTTTGTTCTATGATGTTGATTTAAGAACAAACAACTATACAACACTTCAATTAGTAAGTTGAATTTATAAACTGGTCTGGTTTATAAACTGATAGGACGTTTGATAAACAGCCCAGGAATGCAAGATTTTGTTTATTTCTACTGAACATTCTATACTTAAGTATGTATACATAATACACCTTGGCATACTCACATCATCATCAATAGGCAGTATCTTATGGCCACCGTCCGTGTCAACCAACAGAGCTGCATGTCTCATGGGGCACACGAGAAAACGTTTATCATTCCGTGGGTCAAACTGCACCCTTTGTATGGGCGTGGGAAACCTGTATCTCTGTTCGCATTCACCCGACAGCACATCCCATATGCACACATTGTGATCCGTTGATGATGATAATAGCTGTAGATTATTATTAAATGTTTGGATTTTTACACAACAATGCTTAAATAAAGATAAAGAACCAAACACAACATAGCATTTATTTATTTCATAAATTAGTCTATTCCTAATCGGAATTTTTTAAATTTATGTCTCTGACTCCAAACAGATCTAAAAATTCAAAATATTTAAAATTCAGACATATATTGTGATTAGGCGAGATTTTTTCTTGTGATCGCATAAAATATGCATTATTATTGACTAGTGTATATATGCCAAATTCTAACATGACAACTTTAGGTGGCTGCTTTTCAATAGACTAAAAAAAATGTAGGTGAGTATAAATGTAACAAACCTTTTTACAATTCCGAGACCAACT
The DNA here is from genome assembly GCF_012273895.1 of Zerene cesonia. Classification (NCBI taxonomy): domain Eukaryota; kingdom Metazoa; phylum Arthropoda; class Insecta; order Lepidoptera; family Pieridae; genus Zerene; species Zerene cesonia. Next base: position 1,552,495 of record NC_052120.1, read on the forward strand.
TAAGCTACAAACTGGATACACATGAGCTGATATGGACTTAGCAATGCCTCTCGTTAGAAAATCCCAGATAAATATTCTTCCATCATTGCAGCCCACAGCTAAAAGCGTTCCGCGTCGGTTGAACGCGCATGTAGCTGCTAGTGATATGGAATCCAATGTTCCATCGAATTCCTGCAAAATATTATGTTTAGGTTAGTTTTCGTATTGAAGTAAGCAAAAAAGTTCATATTTGGTTCTAATCGCAAACATTGCCTTTTAATACAAACAATTGACTTAATATAAATTTATGGTAGTGTATAGAATCAAACATATTGCAATTTTTAGGCTCTGAGCACCAATAAAAAAAACAAAATTTAAATTGCTTGCATTGAATTATTCGTATATTAAACATTCTATGTATGTATTATTATGTACTTACCTCAGGATAATTTTGTCCAAATGATTCTGAAAATGGAAGCGTGAATTCAGAAATCAGTAAAAACAAATATTTGTAAACAATGTAACAAGAATCGCGCCTATCAAGCAAAACTTACCTAGCAACTCGAGATTCATATTTATAACTAAGCTTTATGATCGAACTTGTTGTAAAATTAGTAGATAAACATAATTATATGAGTACGAAACTAGATTATATTGTAAATAACGAAGAATATAAATCAAAACAAAAATAATATTCCTGCAGCGCCCAACGGCGACGGACGAGCCAAAACACTAACAACTGACAAGTGACACACCGCAAGCGTGATTGAAATAAACACAGACAATCAATCGACACAATTTCACTCATGAGTCATAAGTTGCAACTAAAGAAAAAGAAGACATTTGACAATACAGTCATAACTACATATGTATGTGAAACGCACATAAAATACGTTGAATATGCATAATTTTTATGCAACAATTATAGGGTTCTACTAACTGTTCTAACTGTTTAGAATATTTACGGCAGCCGTCGTCGTCTACACACAGCTCTTAATGAAGTTTTGATGTAAACTACATTTAATCACAAATGTAGCGCGAACATTATTCTTTTTACAACTTTAAACAAACATATTAAAAACCTCAAAATTTGCGTCTTCAAGTGCCGTTTGCGTTGTAATACAAACATATGTCGTTGTAGTCATGTTTGTATAAACTACATTATACTACCTTTATTGTATGTAAAAAAGTATTTTGTGTAAAATGTACATACTCTATTCATTTGAATATTGTGAGTTGACCATCTATGTTTATAGCATGCAGGCAAAGATAAACGTCTTGATGCTTTTTCCCCTAAGCAGTGCCCCGATTTAAGAAAAAAGCATTTGGATTTTAATTTCATTAATGAAATATTGTTTAAATAATCATATCCATTCCAATATTTTGAATATGAATATGTATTTCTTGTTATGCTTTTACAGCAATAGAAAATAGTTTAGCCAGAGAAAAGCATCAACTTCTTTTTTTTTAATTTTTAATTTTAGTTAAGCCTAAAATTGCTGAAAGAGAAGTTGGAAGTATTGTAGTCGAAAAATAAAACGCATTGATAAATTCAACATATTTATTGAAAAATATTACCTGTATTTGTTAAATGCAAGTGTCGAATTTAAGTATTTTAGTTTTGAATACACATTCACGGTAAAATAATTTTTGAAATTGGTTCAGTTATTTCTGTCATTAATACGTTCAAACAAACAAACAGCTCTCTTCAGCGTTACATTATTAGTAGCTAAATAGCTAAAATTGTCCTTAAATATATTTATTTCTCACTACAGATCCCTTCTTACAAATAACTTTATAATAAATAAATTTAAAATACAAAATATATATTCAAAAATATGTAAATTATATTTTTTAAATATTTTACATATTCTTTCGTAAACTTATTTAAAATCCCTTCAATAAACAACTTTGCTCTTAAAAATACCAAATTTTTATTAAGGACACACCTTACTTTCGTAGGTAATATTTTTAATGGTTTCGTTCAGTACTATGCTATATTTACTTATATTTATATAATAATATTAATTACATAAAATTTAGATATTACATCTTAAATACTATGCTCTATGACTAGAATACCTCACTAAAATTAGTGCATATAAATAGTTCCCTGTTACGAAAAGCTCATAATATTATCACAACATTAGCGCATATATAAGACTCGCCATTTTATTAAACACAAGACGCTCGTCCCGGCTCCGCCCTGATATCAAAATTCCTGTTTTATCCGAAGGAAGCATTTAATCGGGATAAAAGTTACTATATCACCCAAGTTCGTTCCGTTCAGTAGTTTCAGCATGATTCACGGACAAACATCCAAACAAGCAAACTTTCACATTAATAATATTAGTGTGAAAATGTGATTGTGTTCATTAGCACTTAGCAATCGGTTAACGTATAAAAATAATAAAGAAAATAATGTTTTTTTTTGGACCCGTAGTATATATATATATATATATTTATTTGAATTTATTGATAGATTGTAATACTTATATCTTAGATATAATATACCTACGAAATTTGTTTGATTTTTGTATATCAATAATAAGTTATTTTATTTTCCTGAGTTTTATGTCAAATTTAAATACGTTATATTTTAACTTGAATGATATGTAGTGACATTACAAAATGGCGCAGTATCGAACCTAATTTTATATTAATTGAATCATAAATGTATAGACCAGTCGCTCAGAGAGACCTCTTTTGTTTTTATTAAGTTAGTAAATAAATTATTTATATTTAGTTAAGTAATGCTCTAACTCAAACATTATTTCATAATAATTTATATAGATCACATTAAACAACTTTAACACCTCAAAAGTTGTAAATGTGGGGTATATTTTAATATCCATATAATCAGTAAGAATAATGTATAAACATATTATGTTGAGCCGTACACTCAGTTTAATTTTTTCAAATATTTAGCGGTCTCTTTCTATTTCTCTTGTAGGTATATTTTTCTTCTCTGTCATGTAACGAAATGTGCCTTAACCTACCTTTTAAAATTTCTCAATAGTTCTGCATTTTATTATTATTTATTTGCCATAATTTACCATCAAAACGCTAGGTCATTACTATTTTATATATAAAGCGAGTAATATAAAATACATAAATAAAAAATAATAAATTTAGTTTAACAAATACTAAAACAACAGGCTTTAATTATTTCATCTTGGCGATCCTATCACGATAATAAGATAAATTCATGAAATTATTGTATTGTCACCCATCCTTGATAAGTGTACAAAATTTGAATTAAATCTGCCCGTTAAAAGTGGATTAAAATTGAGTCTAAAGAAGTCAGTTACATACATCATACATATTTAGTACAAATGAATTAATAAAAGCGCGAGAACGCTACTTCCAAATATAAAGATATACCTATTTATAATTGAGTAAAACTAATAAAATATGCTTTTCAATATTAATATTAGCCATTATAAGACTTAACTTTGGCCCTTTACACTATAATATAACATATCACATCACTTAGACCTAATAAAGATACATAATTATTTTCTAAAAAAGGATATGGACAGCCCTGAGGGCGGGAGGGGGAGGTACCACCCCAAATTCTGATATGGTAACACCACATATAAAAAATTCCTATCAAAGACAAAAAGAATCACGTCAATTGGTCGCTTGAAGTTATTGAGTAAAATCACAACAAAAAAATAGTCAAATCGAGAAAGTCGTTTTGGAAACAAAAAAGTTATTAAATAGAACACTAGCTTAAGATTAAACTATTACATACAATGTTTTATAATACTTATTATAGATGAGAGCTGAAAACCATATATAAAACCTCTTTAACACTTGGCAATCTTTTTTAAAATCCAATATCAAAAATAGTTAACCATAAAGATATACTTTATGGTATCATATCTATTATGGTTATTACACCATTTCGAGACCTTATCTAATTGATAGTAAAATAAGTATTTATGTATGTGACAAGTTGTTATTAAATTTTATCCTAAATAAATAATAAATATAAATATACTGCATATAATATGTGTATACAAACCTTCTTTAAAATGTAATAAAAGCATACGCTTTCACATAAATCACGTTACCACTTAAAATATTTATCAATATTTTATACGTGTTTACTTGACATATTATATGGCAATACTCTTTTTATCTTTTCAATATGTTTTGTTTATACAATGTTATGAATTATTTTATTTTATAGGCCTGCTAAGTAGCAAGTAAGCAGCATACACCCAGCAGTTATAAACGGAACACAACTAATCTATTAGCGAATTTTTCTTAAAAACCACAGACATTTTACCATGACCACCAACCATAAAGTACAATATAGTATCTACATAATGGCCTATATTGTTTTCTTTCTTTTCGCGTATGTGTCATATAACGTGATTTCTTTCTTTTTTCCTTCAACTTTTTTTTATTTTTTGCAACATTTTTGTTTATAACTAGCAGGTCACACCCAGCAGCAGCAGTTATAAAACCGAACATAACTTGAAAACCATAGACATTTCACTATCACCACCAACCATAACTTACAGTAACTACATAAGTGACCTCTATTGTTTTCTTTCTTTCAACCAAACCATAGACATTCCAGCATCAACCCCAAACCGAACCATAGACAATTCACAGCCTGGTAGTGAACACGCTGGATTCGGTAAGGTCGGTGCGTATGTTCCTGCGGGCCCACTTCTCGGTCAGGATCCGAAGGCAGAAGTCGGGCGCGAGCGTGGCGGCTGTGGCCAGCAGGTTGAACAGCCAGAAGGACGGCGCCGCCAGCAGGCGGGTGTACGTGCCGAGCACGTCGCCGTCGATCTGCCTGCAATCGTAATACTTACATCGAGTAAATAACTTAATGAATGCCATGTATTTATTGCAAAAAAACATTGGCAGAAGCACGAATTGAGCTAGCTCGCACCGGGGAGGTACCACACCCCCACAGAAAACCGGTTTGCAATAATAGCTTGCTATTGTGTTTCGTATGGTGGGTGGGGGTGCCGGAGGTACGTTTCCTTTTCCCTACCCTTCCCAGTCCATTCCTTCTTTCCAGTCGACAATACTTTCCTTATCCCTTACCCCTTTAAAACGGACAGCGCATATGGAAGAGATATTCGATAATTTATGGGCGGTGGTGATCGCTTATCATCAGGTGAACCACCAGCTCAGTTACCCGCTATGACCGTGGAGGCTCACGGTCGAGCCACTCCACGGCTACTTTAGAGAGTAGAACTCTAGATAGGGTTAATAGAAATGGACTCACGAGTAGAGCAGCGAGTAGAGCGCATTAAAGGCGACACCGGCGGCCAGCCAGAGCGCGGCCGCCCCACGATTCTACGTAACAGAGCTGGGCTCTAGATAGAGTTAGAAGGAATGAACTCACAGGTAGAGCAGCGAGTAGAGCGCGTTGAAGGCAATGTAGGCGGCCAGCGAGAGCGCGGCGGAGAGCGCGAGCACGAGCGTCACGCGGCGCGTGTGCAGGCACAGCTTCAGCGTCACCACCACCATCGACATGTGGAACAGCACCGCGCCCAGGCTCCTGTGGCACACAACTATGTCACATTGCTGTCCCTTTCTCAACCAAAAATACATATATTTCTCCTTTTCTCAAGAGCCTGCTCTTTGTCACAAAATGCCATTTCAGACTTCAGTGTGGCATTGCAATCAAATATTTCAAGACGCTTTTTTTAATTTCTAGCTCACTAAAAAGTACTTAAGAAAGAGATTGATGAAAAAAAAACTATGATTATATCCAATGGGAAGATGGTCCTTAACATAGTCTAATGAGTCCTAGCTAGTTTACCAATTTACGTACAGTTGTTATATCTTTGCCCGATAAGTGATATTATTACTAGCTGACCCGGCAAACGCTGTTCTGCCTTACTCTTATCAATTAGGGGTATGAAAAATAGATGTTGGCCGATTCTCAGACATACCCAATATGCACACAAAATTTCATAAGAATCGGTCCAACCGTTTCGAAGGAGTTCACTAGCTAAAATTGTGACACGGGAATTTTATATACCAGATCAATTTCAAATCCAAGTGCGTACCATAGATCCGCGGTCTTCCCGTCCGCGGTGACGACGTCGGGCGCCAGGTACCACTGCGCGAAGCCGTAGATGAGCAGCGAGTGGTACAGCGCGGACAGCACCCACGCGCCGAACTGCGCCCACGAGAGCAGCCGGTTCCTGCTTATGTTCCTGTACAGCATGGGGTTGCTGGAAACGTGTGCTGGCGTATTTATTTCTTCCCCACACAATTCTTAATTTTAACTTAGGATGTAAAGCGATTGAAAATTCACTGACTGACGTTTATGCTTTCGTCTTTCGAAATTTATCGTCACATATCCAATTTCTAAGAGTGAGGAGTGAGTTTTAAGTGGAAATTTTTACGGAATATTTTATTCCTCGTCAATTCTTTTTAATGTAAGCCACATTCCGGATCGTAATTTTCGAAAATTGACAAACACATAAATAATTAATTAGTAAAAAGTGGAGTAAGAGAAGTATCAAAAACTCCTCCCAAATCAATCTACTTTATACATTTACATGTATTAAATTTTAAACAATGAAATGAACGAACTGAACAGACCAACAGGAATAAAGTGTTAAACGTTTGTGTCATTGTGTATTGGTTCATTGGTGCAAATAGAGAATTATCAATCAAAGTTTGTGTAAAAGTGTATGTGAAAGTCAGAATCAAAGACCCAATTCGATATACAGTTAGAGTTATATCTTAAGTTTAGTATGAATAAGACTCGAACTTAGTACTTTTGTATTAGTGCAAATAAAAAGTTACCAATCAATCAAAGCTAGTGTGAGAGTGGGTGTCAGAATCAGAATCAAAGACGCAAATAGATATACAGTTAGAATCTTAGCTTAAACTTAGTTCGAATAAGGGTCGAACTCAGTTTGAGTTAGACTCGACACTCACTTAAGCAGCAGATCCTTCGGCCAGCGCTGCTCGGTGACGGACAGCACGAGGCAGGGGACTGACGTGAACACGAGGTTGTAGAACGTGAGGTACATGCTGTCGTACACCGATTGGGTTGAAAACGCTGATTGGATTTGGAAGAATAGCTGTGGGGGAATTCATTTATCGATTCATTTTTATTCACACAGTCGCCCAAACAATTCGCCCCCGCTTCGCCCGTGGTATTTATACAGCCTATGTCGGGAAGCGAAGTTGCAGCCTTTTAATGGTGAAAGAATTTTTAAAATCGATCCAATTGTTTTTGAGTTTATCCATTACAAACAAACGTACAAAAATACAAATTCTTTATAAAAAATAGTGTAGATAAGCTTAAATAAACAAAAAAATTAATGTTACAGGTATATTGTCAAATACGTTATATTACTATATCACTAGTGATATTATAATTAAACGGAAGAATGTCAATCGAAATGATTTCTTATAATTTAACAGTCTGGATATAGTGATATTAGAAAGATATTTTGATAACATCACTAGTCGTTACATTGCGTCTCGGCAAAGACAATGTCATATTGAATGTGACTTCAAAAAAAAAAAAATTTTTTACAAATTTTCCAAATAAATCATAATTCTCCACAACTTACGTCTTTATTTAACATAAGAATAATCAAAACAAGTAACTCCATTTTTCGTTATACCCACCATAATATTCCCTAGAATTAAATTCTTATAGAAGAAGTAATGTATGAGTGTGGCGAGCCGCTGGTAGTACCAGTGTCCCAGCACTAGGAGCATCTTCTTCACTTTCGAGAACTTTGTGAACGCGAAATCAGCTGATCTGGAGAAAAAAGAAGATGCATTCATTATTAAATATGAGATAGTCAATAATTTTGTAATCGGGAATCTTAAAAAGTTACATTATTAACCGGATAATTAAAATGAGTTGTTATAATTTAATATTATAATCCAACAGGCTGAGTTGGTGGCGATCGTTGGAAATATCTACTGATATTATAAATAAAAGAGTAACTCTATCTGTCTCTTCATCACACCTGAACTAGTGAACCGATGAAAAGGACATAGGTTTCGTATGCTCTATGTGTGCAAGTAAGATAATTCATTTGATTCTATTATTAAAGCTTTTTTTTTTAATTTTAAACTACATTACCACACAACCAATTCCGTTGCGCCCCGCGGCTTCACCCGCGTATGTCCCGTAGAAGTATCGGGATAAAAAGTCGCCTGTATGTTATTCCAGTTTTCCAGCTGTCTATGTACCAAATTTCATTGCAATCGGTTCAGTAGATTTTGCGTGAAAGAGTAACAAACATACAAACACATACACATACATCCATCCTCACAAACTTTCGCATTTATAATATTACTAGGATAGGAAGTAGGATTAGTAGGATCTCTCTTATAAAACTATAACATAACATATCCAATTAGGAAAATAAACACTTTCAATTTTTTTTTTCCAATAATTTCCAATTAAAAGAACCTTTACCTAGCAGCCTGATGCCCCTCTTTGCCGAAGATGCCGAAGCCGACATGAGCTTCCTGTATCATGGATATGTCGTTAGCTCCATCGCCGATGGCCGCGGTGATCGGGTGCTCTGAGCTATTCTTTATCAATTTCACTATCTGAAATTGAATGTGTATAATTTCTAAATACATTGTGAAAATATAAAAAATTTCTTCTATACTTTCCAAATTTTCTTGTATTTAATAGCGTTTTAATGTTATAACGCTAAAACGGTGAACATATGCTTTGGAAATATTTGAAGAGCGTGCATAATCTGAAAAGTCATTCGGATTATATAAAATAGTTTTATTATATGATACATATTTATAAGCGAGATTGTACTCGCGAGAGAATTCTAATTTTGTTTGTGTATTTTTGTATCTATCTGTATCTTTGTGTTAGGTTAATTAAAAATTACTAGCTGTGACCCGCGGTTGAAACCGCGTAAGCGTGCTGCGTAAACGTATCCCGTAGGAATATCGGTAAAAAAAGTGCCTATGTGTTATTTCAGTTGTCCAGCTATCTACGAAGCAAAATAGTATTATTATTCACCAATAGATGTCAGGAAAAAAAAAACACGAATAAAACACGAATATGACATTTTCTAAAAAAAATTCCTAGCTAGATCGATTTATCGCCCCCGAAACCCCCTGTATACTAAATTTCATGAAAATCGTTGGAGCCGATTCCGAGATTCCAATACAAGAATTGCTCGTTTAAAGGTATAAGATATCTACCTTGGCCTTCTGTATCGGGGAAAGTCTGCAGCACAGCACTGCAGTACACTTGAGCGAGATGTCCACGAACTCCTGCGCAAGCGGAGTGTCCAGCACCGCGGCCATGCTGGTGCCGTCGACCACCAGCGTCAGATCCCTGTACCCAGGCTCCGAGACCATCCGGTGGCAGAGCGCCAAACTGTCCTTGAGAGCTTCCTCGTCCTGGATGCCCACGAGGAACATGCGCCGGTCGTTCTCGGATATGTGCGCGCAGGATTGCGACACGTTTATGGCTGTTTCCACCTGGCAAGGAGGTTTTACTTAACATTATTATAGCAACATTTTCAATGTATTGCAGATATTGGTTGCTAGAAACGAACGATTTTAAATATTCGTTTTCTGACGTTGTCAATGTTGTTTTCCATATTTGGGTTAAGTCATTTCAAAAAATACCATAATTGTAAATTAAAATATCCCCGGGTTCTTGCTAAAATGCTTTGGAAATTGCCATCGAGGGGGTTATAGTAGGTAAAAATCCCACACGCTATATATGCAAAACACTTATCTTTTGAAGATTTCCTCCCCGACGGCAAAAAACAATCTCGCTTACCAACGTCGGCGTAAAAAAAAAGGATCTCCTAACCTTATCCCCAGTGAGCACCCATATCCTGATCCCGGCCCGCCTCAGGGCCGCCAGGGTGTCCGCCACGTCGTCCTGCAGGCAGTCCTCCACCGCGGTGGCGCCGAGCAGTGTGAGCTGCTGCTCCAGCACCCTGTACTGCTGGCTCACCTGCTGCAGCCCGGCCGTCGTGCTGCACTCCATGAGCCTTATCGCTGCAAGCATATCGCCACTGTAGATCATTGTTCCTCATTCACACTAGGAATATACATAACTAAGGAGTTGGAGTAATGAGGAAGTCCGTTAGATATGTTAGGAAACAATTGTTAAACATGTTTTGAGTCTTAGATTATAATATATAAGTACTACATTCATAACTCTATGCAAAAATTTACTTAAAACAGTCCACAAATATGATTTAGAAATTAAAGACGTATTGAAGGAATTAAACGCGATTTATACATTATATTAGTTAACCTGACGTTTCGAAAACATTACAGCGAGCGTGGTCACGGAGCGACAAACTAAAATCGCGTTGAAAATCCGTTAAAAAGTATTTATAAATGTGTAATGGTCGCTTAAAATCCAAATTCTAGATAAAGAAACGAACGTTATACAAAATCAACCTTATTAGTAATGCTTATATATAGGTGCATATAAACGTATATACTTAGTCTGGCCATAAATACTGTTACACTTAATTATAAAAAAATATTACATTTGAATTTCGAATCTGT
>NC_052120.1:1564000-1608496 GCF_012273895.1 Zerene cesonia
GGGAAATAATATATCTTTTAAATAATTAATCAGCCAATTCGGATGTACGTAATTCGAAATTACACGGCACAAGAGAAAAAAAAATTATAAAGTCTATCCAAATAACATATAAATAAGATATTTAGTTGGAACTAGGTATCTAGCTGTATTATTGATTGAAGGACAGCGCTAATTTTTATTTATTATATGATTTCTCATGTTAAATTTGTATGTCTTGCACAAAATTCAATAAATTCTACACCTACTAAAAGAAATATATACATATTATAACATTCTATTTACTACTGCCATATAATTAAAAGTCTATTCAAACACAAAAACAATAAAAAATTTATTCGAAAAACTTCGCTACGTTCAATGAAATTGTAAATAGCAATCTTTCAAAACATAATCATAAATGCATAAATCATGAGTTGCGATATCGGCCATTCCTTCCCTCGTGTTCACTGATTATTCCTAAAACGCTTTAATTGTTTGATCGGACATAACAACACGCAATAAATGTAGATGTCGCCGATAATGTTACATACATGTCGCAGTGAAAGCGCAAAAACCGTAAGATTATAATCTAACTCGCGATCGTAATCTAATTTGCTCGCAATTTGACGCGTTATTTTTAAATCCAACTAATATTATAAATAAGCATGTTCGTGAGGATGTATGTATGTGTATGTATATTTGTTACAAAAACTACTGAACCGATTGCAATGAAATTTAGTTAGTAGATAGCTGGACAACTGGAATAACACATAGGCAAATTTTTATCCCGATATTCCAACGGGATAGAGACAACGCGGGTGAAACCTCGGGGCGCAGCTAGTAAGATATTTAGGCTTTTGATATAGATACAAGAAAATTTTATTTGATTACAGTTGCGTTAAATATATAGATTATATACAAATGGTATTTTAAGAGGTCTGCTTTTCGGGGATCTTTTCTACTCACATTCGGTGACCTTCTCATACTCTTCCCGCGGTATTTCCCGGTACGCAATGGCCAGCGTCCGCAAGCCCTTGTTGGCGAAAGCGTTTATATCCCTATCCGTTTCCTCTATAAGCACTGAATCCTTGCAAATTGGGAACACTGATGTTTCAGCGCCCTTACAGAATAGCCATATCTGAAATGCAGTAAATGATTCGTATGAAAATATATACACTTTATTGGTTATTATGATATGTCAACGTTGGTGAAGAAGATTCTTAACCATGTAATCCACATGAATGTTTTTAAGAAATTAGTGAACAGAATTATTTAGAAGTATTCTTAGAAGGCCCGATGGTAAATAAAAATCGATTATTTCTTTAAATATGTATTGGTGTGTGCTTTCAGATAAGATTAAGTTCAGTGTGTTTAAATGCCAAAGAAGTTCGAATTTTTTCAAAGATTAATCACAACAATATACTACCACTTTGCCCTCAATATGGCAACTAGTATATTATTATATTATCTGTGGAATGGTAATGGACACCTTTTCATATATTTATTTATGTGTAAACTACACAAACAGGGCGGGAAATTTAATATAATCGTTACTAATTATGTGACATATATTTTCTTTCAAACGTTAGGACCTAAGTCATGAGTATAAATAGTCGCTAATTAATGTTTATCTATGACCATTAAACGTTATCTATAATATTGTGAATTTATATTTTAACATCGTGTTGGTCCTTGATAATATCGTTATTTGAAACTAACAAGAGAATTTAAAACGAATTATAAAGTAAAATGCCAATGTCTTAGTATCAAAACTTATTTTTACGTATGCTTGATAAATTTTCGAGAAAAAAAATATTGCGTTAATTGGAGTGTTAGATAAGTGTTAGTGATACACAGAGCATGTTATCAGACGGGCAGACAGATTCCAACAGTAAATTCCTGTGCAGATTTACTATCGGCATCTAATCTTAACCAACGTCAATCATAGCGAACCAAGGGCAGTACCTTCCCTCCCTTATCTCTCACGATCACGGACATACGCTTCCTCTCCGACGAGAACTCGATGGAATGCAATCTCTCATACATTTCCGTGTCCTCTCCGACCTTCAGCACCAAATTGTTCCCCTCCTCACCGAGGAAGGTCACCCTGAATCGATCAGCCGCTTCGACGAGCGCCTTCTCGTCAGGACTGCTGCCTTGGTAATCCATCTTGCTTCCGTTTTCGTTTATAATTGCGTTCCAAGTCACGCTGTCGATGACTGTTCTATTGCCGTGTGTCTTCGTTATTTTCTTGCGTCGAAAGAAATTCATTAGTTGCATATTTCCGGTCCCTGAGAGTCGGGCGCTCAGTTTCTTTATGTCCTCGTTCGATACTTGCACGGAATGGCACAGAGCGATGATTGTGAAGAAAAATTTAATGTCTGTCTGGAATAGAAAAGTCACTTAAGGATAGTGCTAATAACTATTTTTTAGAGAAACATTTTTAAGAATTGTTCTTTCATTCTAAAATAGGTCTTATATGAGAGTGCATTGGTATGATTTTGTTCTGCAGTGGAAAAATCATTAAGTGATTGTGATATTAAATCGAAAATAGTGCAAAAAGTAAATATTTGATAGCGCTCGCTTATCAACTGATAAGCATCGAAAGATGATTTTTGTGTTTGTTTAAAAACGTGGACTGTATTAAATAACATGTGATTTGTAATTGGCATTGAAGTGATATATAATTATTTATTTGAATAATCAGTGATTATGCATCGTAAAGGCTCAAAAAATACATGTTGAAGTAGCATTTTATTCGGAAAATCTTTCCTTTCCTTTTCCTTATAGACGATAAGTCTTTAAATATTATAAACATGAAATATTATGCATAAAATTTGTTACAGATAGTAGTATAGTGGTATAGATATATAGATAGAATATAGTCTCACTCAGCACTTTTTAGCAGGGTACCCCGCAGGTGTTACCTAGAGATCTTCAGCAGATAGTTCATACACAAAAAATATGTGTAAAAAACACACTTTCAAATTATTAGAATTCAAATTATCGAGGTAGGACATAAAAATACTAATGAGGCATATGTAAGGCGACACGAAAAAAAATAGAGCATATAAAATATGATTATTATACCAGCTGACCCGGCAAATGCTGTTCTGCCTTACTCTTATCATTTAGGGGTATGAAGTATAGATGTTAGCCGATTCTTAGACCTACCCGATGTGCACATGAATTCGTTCAGGATAATCGGTGCAGCCGTTTCGAAGTAGCATTTAACATGAGAATTCTATTATATTCTATTCTATAGAGATAGAAAAGAGATAATTGAGATTTTAGACCATCCTGTTGCATTGGGTGAACCGTAATATATAATAAAATATGTGAAGTTCACAAATCTATTCAGATATCACCGTCAAACGGCACTTCCATCTAAATCTCCCACTGACCTGAAGTGTATCCACCGGCTCCTCCAACCTCCCCGTATCATACAGCCTTCCCTCCTTCTCCTCATACATCCTTCCCCTGATCGAGCACGCTTTGAACGCCATCAAGTTCTTGGTAAGAGTACCAGTCTTATCGGAGAAGAGAACTTCCACCTGTCCCAACTCCTCGTTAAGGTCGGATGTGTTGGCAACAGCTGGTCTGCCTGTTTCTTCGCAGCGCAGATCTTCGTCCCAACCTATGAATAGGGCGCCTGTGGAAAAGATGCTATTGTTAGGTCTTATGGCCAGGAAAATGGTATAAGATGAAGGTATAGATAGGTAAAAGGGAAATTAATATAGGTCTAGTGAGATAATCAAATAATTATATTATATTCTTTAATATGAACCCTTTTAATTGATCTCCGAATGCTATTTAACTAATTTTAATGAGTATAATAAAAATTAATTTACTTGTACTTTATATTCATATTTTCAATTCATAAATTTAGAAACCCATAAATTTAGCCCACTAATATGTCTTTCCATAGAAAATAACACACCAATGCTTGTACAATGTGAACCAAAATCCACTTACCAATGAACTTATACAATTCAATCGTCACGTACAACGACATTGGTATAATGTAGTAATACAATAACAGGAACGAGAACAAGTCCTGTAAAACTCCACTCCAACTGAGTGGAAAACTCGTTTCAAAGCCGAAATACGCGAGCCTCTCCGGATTCCACTTTTCCAGTAATATCTTGGCCACTAAAGACCCGGTCATTTCGAATATAAGAATGTATATGAGCAGAACTATGAAGGAGTTCACTGCCAGTTCGCTGGATGAGAATTTGTTGCTCGCGTATTTGGAATTGAGCGCTAGTTTTGTTTCTTCTCCTGCAAGTAACGTGATTATACTTTGAGAAATGTCGCATTTCAACTATATAGTTTGAATTTAATACATGTTTTATGTATTGTGCATTTTTGATGCAGAATACTTAAAGCGCTAAAAAGACAAGACCATATAAAAATTGTTATCAATCGAATGTTCACAAAATGCTCCAAGCAAAGGTCAGCTTGAAGTCTCAAATTGTCATACATTTTGGTTTAAAGAAATAAAGATTTTCTACAGATTACATAATATATACTTTTTTTAATCAGAACATTTTGCAACAATTATTGGCCCTATTTCCCTTTAAGTTTTCTTCCAATATGCGCTAAAATCTCACCAGTATACACAGCGCATCCAATAGCCCATTCAGTGTTCTTCACCCGAGAGCCTCTCAGCATGATATTATCGGTGTTTAGGAGCATGCTGTCCTGTCCAGGTATTTCTATGCGTCCATAGAACGTATATAGATCAGCTACTGGAGTTGGCACTTCAATGCGAATGCCTTGTGGAATTACGTCTGTGTAGTTGGTAAATCAATAAGATAATTTTAGTACAAGTCATCGTCTCATCATCGTCGATTCATCAAAAATATATATTTGAGAAACGTCTTCTGAATGGAATAAGAAAAATCGTGAGAATCGTATAAAAGCTCGTATTCATGGTAAACGTTGGTATAGCTGTTGCTATGACAAATCAAAATGTTCCGGAGTTGCTTTCAGCATGTTGCCAGCAACATATTATACCAGAAGTATTCTCTTCAGTCATCAACAATGTCGGTCAACTAGTACAATTTTTTGCCATGAATACTTATATACATGGCACAAAATTGTACTAGCTTTAATTATATCCAGGTCACGATAAATGGTATACATTTTAATATTAAATATTTAATTAAATTTCGATTAAGCATAGCGAGATACGATAGCAATAAATATTATGCTTGTATTCGAAATTATATCGTTAGATGTTAATTAATTGAAAACGTATAAAATCCAACAATAGAAGACTCATTTTTTTAAATTTCGATCTTGGTTTGGCTTAGTTATTGCCAAATTGAGCAGAAAAAAGGGAGAAATTCATGTGAAGAATTAAAAAATAATTTTCTTTACAACGGTTATCTTATACGCAGTCAAAACAACTTTAAACTATAGAATTTACTATCTGGAACTCAATTTTTGTCGAATTTTTATCTGATCACTGACCTGCTGTAAACCCGACCAAAGGTCCAGGGACCCTCAGAGTTTTCAAGTTAGTCTCCCCATCCAAGTTAGCCGTGGTCACATAGCACTTGCCCTTCTCCCCAGAGGAACACAACAGCACCAAGTCCGCTGGTACCTCCCGACCTCGCTTCACTCTCACCAGAGTGCCGGGTGCGATAGAGGAGTTTCGAACCTCCTTCATCACCCCTTTGTGGACGATTTCCACTGGTAAAAAATTCCATGCGTTATTGGACGATTTTTCCTACTAATATCGTTAGAAAGTTTGTGAGGCACGATGGATGCTTGCTGCTCTTTCACTCAATAACAGCTAATCGGATGTGAATAAGAGAGAGGGATATTTGAAAATTGATACAGAGATAGATTATAGTTTGGATTAGCGAAAACGATAACCTGCAGTTGCAAAACCTGAACTGAATTATTTTATTGATATTATTCTATACGTCATTTCAATTAAAGGAATGAACTCCAGAATATAACCAACTGAATGTACCTTTATTTTGGCATCATAAAAATTATCTTATAAATTTCTGATAAAATCTCGTACAATCAAATATAAAATCTTAATTTGAGATATGTAACGTAATATATGAATATGAATTTCCGTAATCATTATTATTGACTTTGTATAATTTATATTAATTTATAAATTAGTTCTATGTATAACATTAATCAATTTATAAATTAACTCAATATCCAAGTTTTCACGATAAAAATCGTTTTTGTTATAACGTTGATTTGATGCCATATTTCGCATGAAATTATTACAGAAAAATGCATCTAATTCACAAATTAAAATAGTCTCTTTCGTACAATACAAACATAAAATCGTCATGTTATACGAAACACCATAATTATCTAGAGCACATTAAGTCATGACAACTGCAAGTTCAATCAACGATAACTAAATTAAGTGCTTTATAAACGTGGTACACGCTGTATCGTTACCATATCATTGTTATCTACGTCAATATGCGATTTGCAATTGTTTTCACTTTTGACTTTTTCAAATTGATTCGTTTTTAGTCCTTTATTCACTCTATATACAGTGACAAGTAAAAGTTATTAGAAACTAGCTGCGGTTTCACCCGCATCCATTTATCCCGTAGGAATATCGGGATATAATATTGCCTATATGTTATTCCATTTGTCCAGCTATCTAGGTACCAAATTTCATTACAATCGGTTCAGTAGTTTTTGCGTGAAAGAGCAACAAACACACACATCCTTGCAAACTTTCGCATTTATAATATTAGTAGGATGATGGGAACTACGAGAGACTGTTTAAACAGAAATTTTATATTTGATTATAATGTTCATGTGATACAAAATATTTTTTTGTACCAAAAAGCTCACTGACATTCCAGGGTACCACTCCAGACTACTAAAATTTAACCAAATGTGAAATAACAACAATTTCCTATGAAATACAAAAAGAATCACGTCAACCGAATATACATTAACGAAGTTATCGAAAAAAAATTAACAAATAAAATACATTCGAACCGAGAATCTGCTTCATTTTTGGGAACGACTTCGGTTGAAAATAAATTCGGCTACTAAATGAACAATAATATAAGGAATATTTACTCATGAAGCATTTTGTTTGCTATAGCTATCACGGGGTGCGGTTTCCATATATACAAAAGTACTCTATGGGTGTGGTGAAGGATATTTGTCGAGTACCTATATCTAGCAATTCTTTGACAAACAGAAGAATGAATGAATCATCATTTTTTGGACTATATAAGTGCAATAATCATACGAATCATGAATAATGGAAGTGCGGGTTTTTTATCAATAAATATTTTTATCGTGCCTTGAAGAGGAAATATCAGAATATAAAATGTTATCTGAGCATTGTATTGAATCATACATATGTAATCTGATATAGTGAGCAATGAAATTATAAGCTTTAAGATGATAGAGCGAGAAATCGAAATCAAGGAATCATAGTAAAAATAATATTTAATTTTAAAGCATTTTTTTAATTATTCCTCAATTATTCCCATGCACTATATAAAAACAAATTACAAGAGACTACCCCATAAGTATCCATTTTATAGACATGTCCAAAAGCAGATAATAAACACAGATAAAATAACACTGTATAATAATGTTTTTCATTGAAGCTATACGTACATGTTTCTATGTGTGTTTTATTTTTATTTTTTTGCAGTTAACAGGCGTATTCTAATACTTCAATAAACAAGGTGCATATGAGAACTCACCTATTTGATTATTGACTTTATTGTCCGCTCTATGCCGCAGCCAATCCTCGTACCCTTGCTTCACGGCTGTCACGAAAACCATAAAGGTCAGAGGTGCTATACTCGTAAAGGGCGACACTGGACTATCTGGGGAATGCCACTTAGTTATATAACAATTTTTTTATATCAGCTTTTAATAGCGAAGTCTGTAGCGCAAATTCTACAAAAAAAAAGACAATATTTAAGAACGTTTTTTTAACGAGTTAATTTCTTAACAAAGGTGTAATCCTCCGGCTCCCCCATTCACCGAACGAAACACAGCTGAATGCTATTTCACGCCGGTCTTTTGTGGGGGTGTGGTACTTAAACGGTGCGAGCTGGCCCAATTCGTACCGAAGCGTGCTCGACTACCACATACAATATAAGCTGCGTCCCGCGGTTTCTCCTCTGTTATGACTTTTTGTTGAAATCCCAATGTTCCCATGGAAATATAGGATAAAAGTAGCCTCAATCATTACTTATTACATAAGTATTGTGTGTCAAAATCTGTCTAGCCGTTTCAAAAATTAGACGCCACAAACATATAGACAAACAAAAATTGTAAAAAAATGTGATTTGGTACAGAGCATGTCTGTACATATAGTAAAAGCGGTTATTTCAATATTACAAACAGACGTATCTATTGACTTAGAAAAAAACAAAATAAATTACAGCCAAAAATAGACCACAATACTCACCAATGACAACAGAGATAACTGTCACGATCAGGAAGTAGAAATTAACGATCCTCCTCAATTGCTCCGAAAGGTTCTTGGGCAGGAACGTGAGTAGTGTATACTTGGAGGTGCGTATCTTGTTGTGCTTCCGCTTGGTCCCGTCCACCACGCCCACCTCTATCAAACGGGTGCTCGTGCTCGCCGATACTTTGTTCGTCTGTTGGTACGTTTTACATAATAGAGGTGTTAGTTATGCGAACGTGGATTTGATATCGTAACATTTCCACCGATTTCGGAAATAGGGTTTTATCAATCCATATGTATATCTTTTTTGGCTTTGTTATCTCGGAACTTTCAATGGAATGAAACGATTTTGGTGATTGTTATTTATTTACGAAACTGCTGTTCTTCGATCAACAATTACAATGTGATGTGGCGTCGAAAATGTTGGCTCGAAAAATAAGAGCGCACTTGAGAAGTGAGCTCTTATTTCGAATCGTGTTTTTGTGACGAAAAACATTTTAGCGATTTTCTATTTTATAACCAAGTAAATGATAAGCTTTTAATTAGGTGTCAACTGTCGAATCGAAAACGATTCTCTCCGTTTGACTGAAAACAATAGCAGCAGACAATTTTTGTGAATTTGAATATTTTGCCTTGTTTTGTATGTTAGTTATTATTGATGTTCGAAGCTGTGACAATATTTTTTATACAAAGATGAAGTTACTAATAGATCGAATTTTAAGAGCATCTACAGACGGTACAAGATACACAGTATTATAAATGCTATTTTTTTCTCTTTCTACTCATTTATATATTATATATTAATATCGTATTTATAATCAATTTTTTATATGGTGAATGTTTAAATATAGCGATAATATATTACATATTATGGCTATGATTAATTTTATTACTACCTGCATAAAATGTTGTATGAATCATGAACCAAAAGCATAGTCAAAAAAAATGCATATAAAAGTTAGAGCGATCAAGTATTGCACGTGGAGTAGTTTTGACCTAGAATGTATCGATTAAAGTTAATCAAAACCATTATAAATTAACTTTAAGGATATATCCTAGATAAATACTTAATGACCATTGAAAAAGTTGTATGAAACATATATTCTCATCTTTTTTATTAGCTTTTATAAACCCCCTGATTAAATGTTTTTGACACAAAAAAAAAATAAAAACGAATATGCTAAGTGTTCCAGTACCAGGTACCGTACAGTACCCAGGTCGTAGAGTATGGTTTAAGAAAATATTTAGTTTTAACCACAGAAACATAGAACATACGCTAGGGAGTGGTTGTGGTCAAAAATTATCGTTCAAATTATGATAGGATTCGTAAAAACCTGGTAAAAAATCATTTAGGAAGCGTTTTTAGGAACGTCGTACAAAAATGAAATGTGACGCAAGAATCAGTTAAATTGTAAACTCGATGAGATCAGTGAAGCGGGATTTTCGCAAAACGTTTGGATATTTATTAAATTCTGATAAGATAGCATACGATACCCACTAAACTTGAAAATTATCAGCATCGCTTTATGTACAAATTGGTTTCCACGAATCCTAAGATTTAACGTCAATCCAAAATAGTAGGTATGTTTTTTTTTTTCACTGAATCAATGTTGATAAATGTTTTCTACTTTCTGTTTTTAAAAGAAATATACATAGATTTTGTTCCACACTTTCGGTTTATAGTGTTTAAGGACCCATACAATAAAAAAAAAACAAATACTTACATGAATGTTTTAAGCTTACGTTTACTTAATATTTTAGGGTTAGATAGTTAAACGTTTAAAATTCCCTTTTCCTACATGATGCACAACAAAATAACAAATTAATTTGGGGATGGAATGTATGTTACTTAACAAAAGTCCTAAATGTGATGCACCTTCAATTAACATCCTTGTAATTATGAGATCCTACTTAATATTATAAATGCGAAAGTTTGTTGCTCTTTCACGCAAGAAACTAGTGAACCGGTTGCAATGAAATTTGGTACGTAGATAGCTGGACAACTGAAATAACATACAGACAAATTTTTATCCCGATTTTCCTACGGGATACGGACTACCGCGGGTGAAACCGCGGAGCGCAGCTAGTATTTTATAAATATAAACTAAATAAATCTACAAATAATATGAGTTAAAAAAAACTCATATAAAAAACATAATTTTACTATCATGTTGACCACATTATTAAACTTAAAATTTGTGCCAATGTATGAAAGGTGGGGTACGCGCGTGCCGCACTGCAGCGAGATGAATGGGGTAGATGAAACAAAAAATACCCTCATGTGTGCGCCCGTTCCTCGGAACTCATTGTACACTACAGTATATAACACTACACTACGGTATATATTAGGTAGTTCGATAAAATAGTGCAGGCCGAGTAATGTCAACCGCGTCACCGCCGTGAGAGTGGCCACATGTGTCGCCCGACCGCTTACCGTCTTGTGTTATTTCACCTGAATTTTTTATAATATATAAAAATACGTGAAGACAAAGAATTTATCAAACCTGCGCTAAATAAAGACCGATACATTCAGCACCCTGAATAGAAAGGGTACATAAGAATCCTGCAATATATATTGAATCTGTATACTTCATCGTGGCTGCGATAGCAGTGCCATATGGCTTTATTACCAAGAATTTATTAGCGGGTGAAATTAGACTAATTGAGGTTGAAAGGGGAATTTAGACAATTAGTGAAACTGACTAATTGTACAGTGCGGTGTACACTATAATTAATGTACAAACAAAAGGGTTAATAGCAATATTTAAATGTTATACAGGTCGATTTAACCCAATAATAAGCGATATCTCCCATTTAATCCCGAATATAGGATTATACTTAAGGTGACAAGCAAACTGGGGAAAATATTAAAAACGTTACGGCGCATATCCTGCATTGCAATTGACAACACTATAACACAGTCGATCGTGTTCTCACGGAATCATTTGTTGGCGAACATATGTTTTCTTTATTATTGACTCAGATAGATTTCATGGTGATACCTAGGTGTTTATATTTTTTATGCGGAAATGATTAAACAGTTAGTCTGATTCACATTGTTCAAAGAAAATTATGCTGATTTTATTAAACGATACATAAAAACATTAATCATTATGAAAGTTATATAAAGTACAATAAAATTAAAAATATTTTTTTTTATATTTTGCCTGGGAAGAAGAAAAACAGTTTTCTTTGCCCAACTACGAGGCAGTGTTGATTTTTCATCTACGATTGTAATAAGTGTCTATGCAATGATGACTGTTAAAAAATAGTGATCTGATTACAAAGATTAATCTTTGTTTAATGATCTGAATGAAAGAGTTTATCGTTATATAAACAATATAAAAGTATGTACTTTCATGTAATTTATTAGACAATTAACGTACGCAATTTACCTAATTGGTGACCATTATAGATGTTTTGGAAAATGCGTTTGTCGTGGTTGAATGATTTTATGTGTAAAATAAAATACTAACACTTTTGGACACTAAATACTAGTTGCCGCATTATTTTAAAGAAATTACTATGTGAATCAGATGTTTTACGTTGGTAAAAAAATAGTCCAAATCGCTCAACTCTGAGCATCCAAACTATCTCAAATATAAAGATTTATATGGACATATAATTAAACAGTAACCAGACGATTTTCTGTACAGCGAATATTAAAAAAAATGCCATGCAATATGGACGTGTTTTCCCTAACCATGGTTAGTAAGTTTTTTTTCTGATTGTATGTGCTTCAATCAGCGCAAAAACCACTGAGTAGATTTTGCCAGTGTTACTTGGTGTATCAGACCAATATTACAATCAACTTATTAGTAACATTTGGGAGGAGGGAGGATTATTGAAATGAGAATTACATAGGAGATAAGGCTATTCATGTCGAGACCACGCTCGCTGTACACCTTTTCAAATGACAGAATAGATTTGTAATTAATATCTTATGTTATCAATCTTTCATATTTAATATCCGCTGCTAGGGAGTTAGGGAAAATACCAATCCACCTTACCCTTCATCTGACGCAGTCGAGTAGAGGGTAATTATATTTACGAGTATCTTTTTATAGCAAGCACATACATTTTTTATAACTTTAGCATAGCTAATAAGATCAACATTAGTTTAAAGATTACACACGAGATAGTATTTTTTATGTTCATTTATTAATGACTAGCTGTTCGCACCGGCTTCGCTCGTGGTACATATATAGCACTAGCTGCGCCCCGCGGTTTCACCCGTGTAAGTCCGTAACAAAACAAATTTAAATGGGACACGGGCGGCATCTCCTTTGCTTATTCTTTTTTGAAACTAGCGGTCCGCCCCGGCTTAGCCTGTGGTACATATATAGCCTATAGCCTTCCTCAATAAATGGGTTAACTAACACTGAAATAATTTTTCAAATTCAAACAAAACAAACAAACAAACTCTTCAACTTTATAATATTATATATTTGAAATAAAAAAAGAATCTGCAAAATTGATTCACCCAGTCAAAGTACTGAGGTAACAAGCTCCAAAAATAGTACAGAGGCTCTAGTGTAAAAAAAGTGGTAAGATATTTCATTAAAATCGTTTGAGTGGTTCTGGCGTGAAAAATACGTGAAATAAATTAAAAGTCCTACATCCCTACTTCCTTACTAATACCTATTATAAATACAAAATAACTCCGTCTGCGATAAATTAATATGTTATCATTACATCATATCATTGATCAGGAAGTATTGCATTTAGACATACTTTTATTATTTTTGAATTTATAACTCAGCTTTCAGCTTTAGTGCGTATTAAAATATCTTATACGTAATAATACACCGTAAATTTATAGTTTTCGTATTCCTCGTATTTGCATTTGTGGCAAATATGACTTAATATGAAATGTTGGAACTCAGATATTAATATTTTCATAGCTACAAGAGACATGACTGAGTATGTCATAAGGTTTTAATTTTTTATTCGATATAGTTTTACCTCTGAAGGACGTATCCTCGACGTCCACGCGTAATAAAAAAATAATCAATTGGTATTGTATAAGCTAGGATATGACTTCACTATTTTTAACAATGGACGTATTGAAGTGTTCTCATTCGAAACAAGAAGCCGAGTTAAGATTATTCAGATACGAGACTTTATCGTTTTCGCGATATCGAACTGCCCTCAAATCTGTCCGTTTCTGACATATCTCTCATGTATTTGGAACTAGTTTGATGCTAAGTTAGGAGGTAGGGTAAGGTCAAATTCACTTGGTCGTGGCTATCTATGCAAGATTCAAAAATCATTCAAAAAATACAAAAAAAATGTTTCACAGCAAGTATCGGAGCAATCGGGCTGAATTTGGCTTTTTTTATGTCATAGCGGGCAGCTGAGCTGGTGGTTCGCCTGATGGTAAGCGATCACCACCGCCAATGAACATTCGCATGGGCTCAGACTTCTGCGAATGCGCTGCCCGCTTTTAAGGGGAAAGAGATAAGCATAGGATGACTGGACAAAAGGAATGGACTTGGAAGGGTGAGGAAAAGGAAATGAGCCTCCGGATTCCTCACACACCCTACGAAATACAATAGCTATTATTTCACATCGGTGTTTAGTGGGGGTGTGGTACTTCCCCGGTGCGAGCTGGCCCAATAAGTGTGAGAGTGATGTAAGAGGAAGGTTTATACGTTTTTTGTTAAGGCACTAGGAAGATTCTTACGGCGAAAGACGTATCAGGGTGAAGCCGGGGCGGACAGCTACTACATAATATAATCTATTGCTTCAAAATTGAAATCATACATAGCCTGTAATGTTACGTTCTAATCTAATCACCCGCTAATAAATATACTGTAAATATTATAGATATAGCTTTGTGATTGAAAGTTTAACAAATACTTGTAACCTCAGCCTTCAAATATGGAATTTATAGTTTGTGTTTCAATTTGCAATATTAGGTACCTTTCATTATTTTTTTAGAACTGGGAGTTATTTCTGATAGGTTTCAAGATTAATACATTGGGCAAAAAAAATGAAAAGAATACGTTTGGGATTGTCGGACAATTCATACATTTTTTGAGACAATTTTTTTAATCAAACAAGTATATTATTATTTAACAATTATTTTCGGCGAGCGCGAGATCGTTTGAATTTAGCCAAGAATTTTCTTAAAATGTTTTTAAATACCCATTTTTTTACAGTATTTATATGAGGAAAATAGTAAACCATTTTAATATAAGGAAAATTGTCAACAAAATATGAATAAAGAGAGCAGAGCAGGGCAGTGCCGGCCAAACAGGCTTGTAGTTTTTTTATTATTATTATTTACTAGCTGCGCCCCGCGGTTTCACCCGCGTAAGTCCGTATCCCGTAGGAATATCGGGATAAAAGTTGCCTATATGTTATTCAGTTGTCCAGCTGTCTACGTACCAAATTTCATTGCAATCGGTTGAGTAGTTTTTGTGTGAAAGAGCAACAAACACACAGACATCCTTACAAACTTTTGCATTTATAATATTAGTAGGATAGGATAATCTTGCCTTCCAGGTCCGTTTTGTTCAATACGTAATCTTTGGAGGTAGGTATCAAAGATTTCGAATTGAAGATTCTTGTTTGATTTTACGTGAGTATTATTTTACAGATACGGAATTTAACTGCGTTTAAAATCCGTTATAATATATATAATCTCCTTAAATTCTAAGTGTATTTATAAGTTTCTTTTTATATGTTTATGCAAGGAAAAATGCGTAAATACTTACAATATTATATTATATCTTCTGATGTTAAAATCCATTGTAAATTAGTGTTCTAAATAAACCTATTAAATATAACAATACAATACTGAACCTATTAAAGGTATTAATTGCTACCAAAAGAGATTAACGGAACATAAATTAAATTTTATCTTGGGTGACATAAAAATAAAAACTACCTGTTATCGATTTTATTCAAGTTGGAAAGAAGCCAAAATGATCCTTATTACAGACACATATGAATTGATATCAATTAGAAGTAGAAGTTCATTAACAAACCAGTTTTGTTGAAAACTCAAAACATTTGGATTCAAATAATTTGACTCGACTTTAGGTGGGTATGTGAAATAAAGAATAGAAAGTATTCATACAAATTATTTAATACAAAACTAATAATAACGTCTAAAGACTTCTTAGCGTCGTTCCTACCCAAAAAAATATAAAAAATATTTGGTACCACTTACGCGCCAAAAGAAAAACAGTACTTGAAAGCATGATAACAAGCATTCCCACAGACGATTGAAAAAATTTCTCACAGATACACAATCCTTCATTATAAAGCACAACACTTTACATATTTAAAAAAAAAAAAACACAGATAATGTAACCTGTAAATACGACAATGGATGACTGACTGAACATAAACTATCTTATCAATACAATAATATGATATCAATAAAAACGTCGCACCTCGCGTTTAGATTAGCCTAGACCTTACTTTTTTTTGCTTATCACACGGCTGAGCTTTATGAAAAAAGATTATTATTTCACACATGCATTGATCAGGTGAACGAGAATTATTTGACACAATATATAATGAGCCTGCAGAAATAGTTAAAAAAAACTCCATATTCATAAATGGAATTATAACGAAATAACAAAAAAAAATCAAGGTTTGGCGCAGTTTATATTGATCACATAGCGTCACAGAAAATCAGTTTGCTGCTACGAAGTTAAAAATAGGGAGTTGGGAAGATTAAGGCACTTGAATTAAAAATTTATTGACTGATACAGTATTTATATTTTCTGATGTTTTGCTAGTAAAGCCTTCTTCACATCATAAGACTTTTTCAACTTAAAACTAACTTGATATTCAAATTGGGTGCATATTATATGTACTTACGAAATCTATAAAACTATTTACCAAGCATTCTTTACAACTATTTATTACATTATTATGAGGTAATCAGAAAAATCATTTTTTAAGATATTTCAAAATCCTGTCATACTCACCTCTTTTTAGTCTATCATTAAATCCATTTCATAGCCCATACTCCAATGGCAAATCTATATTCAATAATGGCATTATAAGTCCAAGAAATGTTACAATTATGTTCTTGGATTCCTTTAAATTGGCCAACAGTGTCTGTGTATGACAGGGGTGCATAATAAAATAGGGCTTGTTTAATACAGGATGCTCTTGCTGAGTGACTACCGAGTAGAAGTCTTGCTTTCTTATTCTGGAAAAAAATTTCACAATGAACTCAAGAATGGAGCAACTAGTTGATAACAATGTTATGGGATTAGAAATAATTTTACATACAAAATATTGAATAGACAAAAAATTATCAAGAAGCGGGATTAAATACATCTTTTGGGTGAAAACACCCAACTTCCCGGCCACCATTGATCCCACATCAGTAATCAAATTTCTTCTATTCTTCCAGAGTAATATGCCTATGGGGATAAAGAAGCAAGTTTGTATTTAACCTTTTTTTTCAATTTAGAAGAGCTTGCCATTGTACAGTCAGACAAACAACCAGATTCTTTGCCGATCATAACATAAAAAAATCATACTGGTGGTTTATTTCTGTTATGTTTATTTTTTAGCAACCACAGAGACAAAAAGAAATAACAGTTACTCAATAATGAATAATTTCATATCAAATAATTTATGATACTCACTCAATAAAAGACAATTGCCTAATATCTTCTAAAGATAAAAAAGATCCTGATGGATCCCAAATATTAAAACTAAATGATGGTACACCATAGCTTAAATTGTAAAATATTACAAACTCGGCTTTAAGAAGCGGAAGATTTCTGTTATTGTTTTGTATAAATGTTTCCTTTTTCAAGTAACTTTTATGAATCTCTATATTTTCGTGGAGTTTCCATTTGTCTTTTATTTTGTCTGATATTGTCATAAATTTTATCGCTGCTGTTAGAAACTTTTCTGGACTTATAAGTTGTTCATCCATTTCTACTTTAGTTTAAATAAATTATCTATATTATATTCGTTTGAAGTTGTGGACTTCAGTGAGAGTGTTGCCATCTTTATTTTCAAAAAAGAGCACTCGGAACTCTACAAAGAGATAGAAAGGAGTGAACAATATTAAAGGCATTAAATAATTCAATAAATATCAAATTGTAGTCAGAACGCTAAAATTGCGTTTAATTAATTGAAATATAATTCCGTAATATAATTTTCTGAGTCCGAGTATTTTGACTGGGTGATTAGTACTTCAGTGGCCAATCAGAATGCTCTTCGTAAAAATTTGACACGGTAAAAACATGAAAAATTACGAAATCAGCCTTATTTACAGACAATTACTAAAATGCGAAATAGAGCTAGATTGCCCTTTTGGGGCTATTGGGTTTAAAAGAGGGTTCAGTCAAAGAGCAAAAGGCTCGATTCTGCCCGAAAAGGGCTAATGTAAACAAGGTAAGGCAACACTGTTGAGTGGACATGATTTTTTTTTTTATATATTTAATTCAATTCAATTCTATTTTATTTTATGAATGGCAGTGCTGTGTTGCCACAATTTTGCCATTTATATATTTATGTTATTAAGTTTGAACTATTTGCCAGTGTCAAAGTCATTATATCTCAACTACTTGTCAATGTAAGTTTTTAAAATGTAGAGAAACAGAAATTTTACACAACAATGTATCTGGACGCAGCCCTATTCAATATAAAACACTAAATAACGCTGATATATTTAAAGCAATAAAAACTATACCTCCAAAATTAAAAAAATATTAAAAAAGGTTTAGTTTTATAGCATTGAAATCCTACTAATCCTACTTCCTACTCCTATTCCTACTACTTATCCTACTAATATTATAGATGCGAAAGTTTGTAAGGATGTGTGTGTGTTTGTTGCTCTTTACGCAAAAACTACTAAACCGATTGCAATCAAATTTGGTAGATAGCTGGACAACTGTAATGACACGTAGGTCAATTTTTATCCCCATATTCCTACGGGATGTGGACTTACGCGGGTGAAACCGCGGAGCGTATACATTCGATAAAGTTGTAAATTGTAAGCGTCAAGTTGACGTGCAATTTCTTGACACTTCAAATGTAGTAACTAGTTCTTAATCTGTGCTTCAAATGAAGAATGAAGATGAATATTGCCATATTGGTAAGGGTTCTCAGTTTCAGGTTTCGTAAACTTGCGATAATAATAAAGAAATTGCAATTTACATCTTAAACGGCAATTTCAAATAATTGAATGAAATGAGGGAACAAAATATTAAAGACAAACATTTACGTTAATTTTTAAGTATGTGAAGAAGATAAATGAAAAGAATTGGTAGTTAATAAAAATTATGTACTAGAAACTCTGACTGCAGTGTCGCCTGTCGTTCAAAAGTGGAAGACGTACGTATTTTATAATCATAAAACTAAATAAGTTGTTATCTTCTCTGTATCTGTTTTCGTATAACAAACAGGTACCGTAGTAATCAAATCGCTATCAGTATATTATTATTTTAATGAAGTTCACTTCTTATACATTACTTAGTTTAATTTATTCAATACCTCCGATAACAAATTTAGTTTACTTGCGAGTTGTTGTAAAGCGAAAACGTGTTTGGAGTTCGATCGAGGTAATTTTACAGAATGCAGTTATTTTAAAAATAATTGTAGTAATTATTTTAATGTTCAGTACTTTTTCCTGTATGCAGTGATTTGTTAGGTTTATTACTTTGTTGTTATAATTTTAATTTAAGAAAAGTTACTAATATTCTAATTGTAAAACACTTTATCCGTAGTTTACATATAGAACAGCATCATTTAAAAATATATTTTATTAACAAAATTTATGTTTTATCAATTGATATGATGGTCAGCTAATTTTGAAATAATAAGAGATAGAATTTTATGGCAAATCTTTTTCTTCATTGTTGTTATTTTTTTCAAGAATAATAATTTTATTTCAGTGTTAGAAATGGATACATTGAAAAAGAATTGGTTCACTGAAGTATGTGAGATGTGGCCTGGTGGCACTTTTTCTTTTGAAGTAAAAGAAGTTCTTCATAAAGAGAAGTCTATGTATCAAGATATCTTAGTCCTGGACACAACAAGCTTTGGCAAGGTCCTTGTTTTGGATGGAATCATTCAGTGCACACAGAAAGATGAATTTTCATATCAGGTGAATATTAAGTTTTGTATACCAAGCCTTGTTCATATAATGACAATATTTGTCCTTCCAAAGTATCCTATCCTAGGGCCTACTCTAAACTTAAAATAAGCAATATATTCAAAAAGTTGTATTTGAAGATGTTAAGTTTCATCTATATCTATATATATAAAATTCTCGTGTCACAGTTTTCGTTGCCATACTCCTCCGAAACGGCTTGACCGATTCCTCTGAAATTTGGTAAGCATATTGGGTAGGTCTGAGAATCGGCCAACATCTATTTTTTATCCCGATATTCCTACGGGATGCGGACTTACGCGGGTGAAACCGCGGGGCGCAGCTAGTAGTATATAAAAAGACCTACTATTATCTAAATACATATCCTCTATTTTAATCAGTTTATGAGTGAAACAAATATGCTTAAATTTAATTTTTAGTTTTATAACATTGAGATGCTTTATAAATGAGAATGTTTTTCTATTATATTCAACATTTCTCAACAAATATACTGTTATAGGAAATGATAGCGTTCCTGCCACTCTGCTGCCACAAGAATCCTGAAAAGGTCCTCATTGTCGGTGGAGGAGATGGCGGTGTTGCGAGAGAGGTGGCAAAACACCCAAAAGTTAAGGAAATTGTTCAGGTAAATATAATCACTAGAGTATAAAACAAACCTTCCCACTGTCTGATCCTCTTGGTTATTCTTTGCTTCTTAGTTTTTTTTGCAGTTTAATTTTTTTTGTAAAAAGTTTTTGTTTTTATTTCATTGCATATATAATTTTTTGTTTCTTAATATAAACTGAGCATTAAAATCTGCAAGCTTAAACTAAATCAACCCATTTTTCCCACACTTAGTAAAATGTTATTTTTCCAAATTAACATGGAAATTTAAGGAAAAAATTATTTAAATTGGAGATAAACTTCTCTTTTTTTTTTGAAATTTATCATACTACTTAACTAGCAAATACACACATTAATAGAATGTAGGGATTATTATATTTTATCAAGTATTTAAAAAACTGAAAAATTGTTTGGTAGTAGAAGAATAATAACTTATTTTATTTGTATATATTTTATATAATTAATTGCAATTTGTATTAAAAAAAATTAAATCGATTCTTATAGTGTTTTGAAGCAGACATAAAATTTTCGTCATACTTAGTTTCTATGGTGATTTAAGAAATTAAAATTTTTATTTAAACCCAGAAAAAAAAACATCAATATGTTTTATGTATATAATTCTTTTTTTTTTACCAGTTTTTTCAGTGGATTTATTTTATAATTAATGCATTACAATCAAAATATTCAATACTACTACTATAAGATATATTATATGTGGCTATTTTTATTTTTTGACAAAGTAGTCAAATTAAGTTTTTTCAATGTTTGCAATGCTTTCGCATACATCACTTCCCAAAGTATTATTGAATAAAAGTTTTTTTTTTAATAAAAACATCTGAACTTAAACTAGCCATTAAATATAGACTTGGTTAATGCAATACAACTATACTCTTATACTGTCTTCAAACAGAACATTGTGATGTGGTTCTTATCATAACTAGGAGAGATAAAATTATTTCAAATGAAGGTTAAATAAGTTTCCAACAAATAAATGGGCATTGCCTCACCACAAAGATTGGAGTGTAACATTTTTATCTTATCTACGGTCTAAGGGCACATTACATGTGCATTATTATTTTTTGAATAATTTATTTTTAATATAATCAATTTTGAGAAAATAACTAGAATATATTTTATGAACAGAAATCTCTTTTAGACTTATTTTGTCACTAGCGGTCCGACCCGGCTTCGCCTGTGTTACAGATATAGCCTATAACCTTTTTCAAATCGGACCAGTGACCCTGAGATTAGTGCGTACAAACAAAAAAACTCTTCAGCTTTATAATATTAGCATAGATATCTTTATTTATTGCATATTAAAATTTTAAATTATTTTTTATCTACGATTTCAGGTAGAAATTGATGAAAAAGTAATTGAGGTGTCCAAAAAATATCTTCCATCTATGGCAGTGGGATTTGAGAGCGAAAAGTTAAAATTACACGTCTGCGATGGCTTTGAATTTATGAAAAATCATAGTCGAGAATTTGACGTCATTATTACAGACAGCAGTGACCCTGTAGGTCCAGCTGTCAGTTTGTTCCAAGAGAATTACTTTTCGCTGATGAAAAGTGCTTTAAAACCGAACGGAGTTGTGTGTTCACAAGCTGGTACTTTTTGGTACAGCATGGATTTAGTCTCGAGCACATTAAACATTTGTAAAAATCTATTTCCTAAAGCAGCCTATGCGTGGACCTCTGTCCCGACGTATCCCTCCGGGCAAATTGGGTTTGTGATTGGTTCACTCGACCCTGACGTACAATTTGACAAGCCCGCCATTACGTTTTCCCGCCAAGAGGAGTTGTCTATGAATCTTAGGTACTATAATAGTGACATACATAAGGCTGCGTTCGTTCTTCCCACTTTTGTGAAAAATCAATTACATATCTAATTATACATCTCATTTTGAATTTTGTACTTAGATGTGCATTTATATTATCCTAAGCATAATATCATGTCTACAGTAAAAACTAGATAAGTGTTATTTTTTGAGGGTTTTACATGAATACTCACGAAAGATCTAAATTATGTTAATGACATTCCATTTACATTCCTGTTTTTTTTTTTATATTAAGTGTAAATTGTATTAAATCTTCTAAGCAATATGCTGCTGTAATAAGTTTGCTCAAATACATTACTGTTACAAATGTTTTGATTGTTGTTACATATATTTATAAATGTTATATCAGGTACATTAAATTTTATTTTTTATATTAGGTTGTTTCTTTTATTACTCGCACAAGCTGTATATATATTGGTGAACTTTGTTGTAACTTTTTAGACAAAGGCAAATTAAAATAGTAAACCCTTATCGCCAACAAGATTTTCTTGCTCAATAAGAAAGAGAAAGAAGAAAATTAAACAACACAATTATTTAGTTTTGCTATTTATTCACTATTTGAATGATCTTCTTTTGTTGCTTTAGAAACAACACCTTTGTCAATTGCATCCTTTATCGCTGCAAAAACTGTTCCAGATCTAAATTTCTTAAATATTTTATCACCATGAAAAGCGTGGTTGTGTGCTGCTATCCTGTAATATGATAATTGTATGGAACAACTTAGAAAATATTAATTATGTGCTATTATTTAAAAACAATATCTCACTCCAGACTCGGATAGAACAAATTCTAATATAATTTGAATAGTCATCAGATTATTAACTACTGTATATATAGTGTCAGATTGGTGAGGTAGATTGGTTCAGTAGTTTGGGCTGTGCCTTTATAGATTAGTCGTTATACTTGTATATTAAGATATTAATTATAGGAATTTCAGATTAAAATTAAATCACTTTACCTTTGTACAACAACATCGCCTTTTGTAAAAATCAACGCAGGACATTTTCTGTTATTCAAATAGTCCACGCAGCGCCACTGTCGCGAATTATCTTTATTCGTGTGTTTTAAATAATACATAAAGTTATTAAGTATCATTTGCAAAGATCCACGATTTGATACAGTGTAGTGTAGTGTTGGTATGCCTGAAAGTTTTATCAGCGTATAGGCTTTATTTAGAATAATTATTTAAACAAAAACCGTCATTTTTGGCAGAACTACACCAAATTTAACGGCAAAAA
Source organism: Zerene cesonia (assembly GCF_012273895.1). Classification (NCBI taxonomy): domain Eukaryota; kingdom Metazoa; phylum Arthropoda; class Insecta; order Lepidoptera; family Pieridae; genus Zerene; species Zerene cesonia. Next base: position 1,587,203 of record NC_052120.1, read on the forward strand.
CCAGCTTTCAAATAAAAAATTATAAAAATCAGTTCAAAGTTATGAGAACACAAACGCAAATAAATAAAAAAATACAGTCGAATGTTAACCTCCTCCTTTTTTTGAAGTTGGTTGAAAATGAATAACAGACTTTATGCAATCACAGAATATGATTCACAAAAAAAATTACATACCTCAATGACATGCATTGTAACTAATCAGAAAGAGGTAAAAAAATAATGAGTAATGGTCCAGTTAAAAACAAAAAAAACATACGGGCACGTTTTCCGCAACTCGACGTCAAGCGCCTATTGTGCGTAATGGTTCAGTTATTGAATGTTATAAAAATACTTACATAGGCTTGTGTCTTGGTTACTAATATCTGACCCAGTTTTGATCTTAGCAAAATCACTTGCATTTTTGTACAAATCATTGCTGGAAAAAAAATTATAACACTACAATAATATATATTTAAGAACAAATTATAACTATTGTGCTATGCAAGTCCCACCCAAAAAATATTGAATCTAATCATGAAAATATTATGAAAATGTACGAGGTTGTTTCATTGACATAAACACATACTGAAATAATGTTCAAATGTACCATCACAGTTATAGAATTCTGAAAATTGAATTAATAATTATCAAGGTAAATAAGTTATCCCCTCAAGTATTCGATTAGGTGATCTGAATTTGAGATAGTTGATGTGATCAAAGCAGAGTGTAGTTATCTAACGGCTATTCAATTGTTTAAAAGAAATATGGACACTTACAGTTCCAGATCTTCATTAATTACTTCTGTTTGACTATCGTCCAATGTCATGAAACATTCTGACTCAATTTTACTATGATGTGTTGAATCTAATGTATCTGTACATTGTTCATTACTTGTTGGAACTGAGTTTACAATGTTCTGTAAGAAAGTTTTATTACAAGCAACTTTGTAGTATACTAGCTTTTCCCCTTAGTTTTGCCCATGATGTATATGATTTCATATATTGTGAAGTCTTCTTCTATATTATAACTTTCATATTTACACTATCATAAAATAGTAATATGAAAATTTATTTCAGTGATTATCTAACACAAACAGAATCTATCAAATCAGGTTTGATGAGATTAGCATGTTCAAACAACCTCAGTTTTATATCATAAGCATAGACAGCGAAAAAAAGGTGGCATCAATGCAGTAGGTGCAGTCCAAAGCAGTTTGACACAGGAGTCATAAATATGTTTCTTTTTTGTAATTTTTGTTATATCATGTTGTTTTTTCATAAAGTATTTTTTTATAATAATGATACATAAGTGAAGTCCCGTGTCCCCTACTGGGGTATGGGGCAGATGATATACATCAGCTGTTTCACTGATCGATTTTCTTTATGGACAAGTAGGTGATCAGCCTGGTTCTGTGTCCTGCCAGACTGAGACATTTTTTTTTATTGTCCCCTCCGGGAATCGAACCCAGAACCCCTCGGTTCTACGCTCACGCGTTTACCACTGTACCAAGGAGGCGTCAATAATGATAATTAAATTGATGCTCTTTTCTTGCAGTAAAAGATCTTAACCACCTAGCTCAGATAGCACAATATGTTAAGCTTTAATAACAAATGCTTGATTAAAAAATCTAATCCCATTACCACATCTTGTAATCCCTTTATATGTAGGTCTTTAGCAGCAACTATAAATTCACTTATATTCTCAAAATGCACATAAACTTCTCCAGTATAGACATATTCCAGTATAGAGCTTAATGTAGCATAACTAATTTTCTGAAATAATGAACAAAGAAATGTTAATGACAATGACATAATAAAAAAATAATAAATACAAGAAATTATGTCTATAAATAATTAATAGTATATTTTGATCATTAGAATTATGATATTAATAGAATCAAATTCCCAGGTAAATTTAATATTATCATCAGGAATGTAAGTTAGAAAGAAACTGAACTCTAAATTTTTTTATGAAAACTCACATTTAAAAATATGACTGGATGTTCACATTTTGTTGATGAGATAATTTCCTTCAGGTATGGACTAGCCAGGGCCATTATTACCTTGTGTACTTTGACATAGTGTCCATCGGCTGCCAATGTCATATCAACAAATTCTTCATTCTTACAAAATTAAGGAATGGTATAGAAATTGTACACTAAAGATTAAAAGTATGTAGATTTGTTGAAATGCTATGTACTAATAAATTGATTAAGAAATTTAAGATAGTGAATCATTTTTATTTTCATTTTAACATTCGAATATTCAAACATTTTATATATAATAAAGAGGAAAGAATATATTTAACATTGAGTATATTAATGTACAATTATTTAATCGTTGATGAAGAACTAAATTAATTAAATATATACCTGCTGTAAAGAACTCAAACCATTAGAAATAGCACTCAAATGTTCACTCCAGGATAGGGAGTATCGTGGATTTTTGGTCATGATTGTGTTTAATATTAAAATAGTAAAATCGCTTATTAAAAATACGTTTGTTTACATTCACCAGTACCACTCAGTATGAATTACGAAAGGTAACAATAAAACATGACAGTGACATTGATGATTGTCATTCATTGGTAGCACAGATTAAGAACTATTTACTACGCAAACAATTAAAATCATCAAAGTTCAACAATTTTTTTTTCTTATTTGATTTCTTATATATCATTCTATATAAAATATATACAAATTCACAGAAGTAAGAGACACATTCGAATGATGCTTTGTTGCTAATAGGTTTCCCTGAACCTGACCAGGGTTATGCCGACCATATCGGCATAATATATGCTGAGTGACCCCACCCTTTAGGTCGCCACAATAATTATTACAGTTATATAGTCTTATAATTTCTTTTGAGTTTTTAAATCTGCAAATTATCATTAGTTTCCCACTTACAATTGGTACCATTATTTTATTATATAATTTTGTAACGGTTTCATAGAAAGTTCAAAAGTATCATTGTTCCTCAACGACGTTGCTATAAAATGCAAATTTAAACATCGTTTGATTTTTTTTACACTTTTTTAGTCCATAATGTGGTACTTTTCATTGTCGTACAAAATTGTTGTACTCTTTGTAATAAAAAAAAACTGATGCATTTGATTGAAATTTGGTATATTGTGTTTATTTAAACAAAATCGAACTCAATTATTTAGAATTACGTATTATATTATGACCTGGGAAGCAAGATTTAAAGGTCGAAAATGAAATTATTTGTTGACATCAGAGTATCATTAATACTGTAATTTTTTTTTGTTCGAATCGATAGAAAATAAAATATTTGTATCATTAAATTTATTTAAGTTCATTGATAAATTCATTTACTTTTGAAATAAGAAACAAGTTTTATATCACAATTTCTTATTTAATAGATACACCTTTCTGAGTTAAAGTATTGTCATCATAAGTTTCCAATACATCTGCCAAATGTTCATTGTCTCTAGGCTTTTTAAATTGCCGCCTCTTCTGCGAAACCTTTTTCCTTTTAGGTACAACAGGTTTTCTCGGGCCGTGGTCTTGCATTGATTTAATTCCTTGTTTCTCCAAATATTCTTCAATTTTCGCGTCATCCATAGCATCTACTGCTGTCGCTCGCCATAATTTAACAAATTCTTCATCAACCTGCATGAAGTAGTATAATTAAATATTCCGAGCGATAAATAGGTTTTGTATTTAAATATATTTGGCAAGTGAGAATGTCAAGGTGTGATTAGTGTTCTGAATTGGGCAAAGACTAGAGAGCTACTGAGAGTAAATTATTTGACATCAATTTATTCAGTTTATTCTATTTCAGTGGAACATACATAAAAGTTTTAACAATCTTTCAATTAATCATAGTACTCACATCAAAATTAGCAGTCTTATCATTATAGAACAATATTTTCTTTTTATCTGTGGGCCTTGTTATATATAATATTTCTTGAGCTAAATTCTTGAGTGCTCTCTCACAATGAGGTAGAGATTCTTGTACATCTTCTAAGAATATTCCACCCAGTCCTTTAAGATCATGTTGCTTCAATAGTCTATAAGATAATAAAAATAAAATTATATAGTATTCTTACTTATCTATGAAAATAAGATGATTATGATATGATACAAATGTAAGTTTTTAATATGAGTAACGCTTATAATACTTGTAAATATTTTTTTTTGTTTATGTTGTACTCTCATAAATTAAAGTATAACATCAATTTAATAACAAATTTTTCCTATATTCATGTATATTTGAATTACAATACTCACTTACCTGAGCAATGATTTCTTATCTTTAATTTTAAACACAGGTTTAAATATGTATTTTCCATCAAGGGAACATTCTATTTTGGGGTTGTTTTGCAGCGCTTCTGTTTGCAGCCACTAAAAGAACAATATTAACTAGTTTACGAGATAACTTTCTCCTTGATATCACACTGCTATTACAAAAGTGACCGTTTGTGAAGATGGTACTATGGATGATCAGAAAGTTGCAATTAAGTACAGAGATAGAATATAGTCTAGATTAACACATAGGCAAATATCATAATCAGGCTTTCATGCAATTATCTGCATGAAAGCCTTTTTTAATCACAGAAAAGAAATGTTTTTACTTTTACTTTTTTTTTAATTATTTCCTGAAAATTTTATACACAACAACCACATTAGATTTATTTAAAACCAAGAAATCATAAGTACTTACTTATAATATACAGTAGTGATATCAATAATAGGGAGCAGATCTCATTACCTGTTTTATCTTGTTTCCTACATCCAACTGATTAGTTTCATCAAGAATCTCATCCAGGGAGAGGGGATGGTCATCACCTTCCTGATGCCTCGCCCTCATGTGCCGAACGATTCTGGCAAGCACTCCGAATCTGTATGAAGAGCTGCCTGCCATGGTTTTGTAGCTGTAACATTGAATGATATCCGTGTTTAAAAAAGCATACCAATTTCTCTTGGTCACAACAGCATGTGAACTATCTCCTGAGTAAAAAGCTTAATAAAATGCACCAGAAGTTAATACAGTTTAATTGATGATTTAGTAGCAGTCATAGCTTATACTATATAATAAAATACTAGATGCTTGTCCTGGCTCTACTTGATTTTAATGTTAAGTACAGAATAAAATAAGGCTATATTTTATTCTGTACTTAACAGAATAAAATATAGCCTGTGACTACTGGTACAATAATTATTGAAAAAGTTCAGTAGGTCCATGTCACAAACTCCCAAATTGTCAAATTTTACCTCTTTATAATATTAATATAGATTTAAAGTTACTTGTTACTTACTTGGAGGCATCCAACTTGGGTGCAGCATTAGCGGATGAGCTAGAAGATTTGGACTTCTTTTTGCTGTCATCTTTATATGGAGACTCATCCTTCTTTTTCTTTTCAACACTGAAATATTTAAAGTTCGTATTTATGTTATTATATTTATGCTAAGATAGCCTTAATACTATAAGTTTATAATTTTTAAGGTGTGAGTAAAATGAAATAGTAAACTATACTTCTATTTATAGTAAATTAATACCCATAAAATATTTTAAGATGTTTAAAAAAGTAAGTGATATTTAAATTTACTACAATTACCCTTTCACCTCACTTAAGTTCAGCAAAATTGGGTAGGCAGTTTAATAGGATATAATTATAATTGCACAGTTGGTGGGAGTGAGACGGGCGAAAGTTGCCCTAAGCGCTGGACAATGTATAAATCATTTTATAGTTAGTAGGCTACGAACATTCAACAAGTATGTAACATACCTTGGTGTCGCAAGTGCTTTTTTTCTAAACGCCTCACGCTCCCGCAAAAGAGCAGGATCCATATTTATTCGATTATCAGCTGATTACGGTAAGTAAAAGTGTATTTATACTAATTAAATATTCTTTGTTTTCATTCGATATTTTCTGTTCTATACTTTCAATCGATTTCTTGATGTAGACAGTTATCAATTGTCAATTGTCATACGTCAACTGTCAGTTGTCAAGGTAATATTGCTATCACTGTTGAAGGCTACGTTCGTAAGTAAATATTTGCTTCATATGAAATTACTATATTACTAATATTTTACTTTTAAAATTAAATTAAAAAAATATATCAGTTAAATATATTTTAAAATATGTAGTAACACAGAGTAAAGGTAGCATTAAAAATCACAAATTATTGTTATTAATATTGTAGTTTTAATGTTTCTTTTAAACTATAATTATAATATTTTGATAAAACAATATTTTTCGAACAATTGTTCGGGATAAATGTCTCAGCTTCACTGTAAAGAAAACGTTTAATTTCAAATACCCTGACATGAAATAAAATTAAAGTAATGGAGAGAGTGTAATTTGTTCACTACTTTTTTTAACGTGCAAGTATATACATAATATAATTAATTTAGGTATAAAAAACAAAGAATAATACTTGTTTTTAAAATAAGAATATCAAGTGGAGCGGCAAGGAATTGTTTGTCCCAGTGGCGAGTTTTGAGTTTCGTCTGATTTTCCGTATCGTGTTGTCACTGTACTAATAATCGCGAGGTTGAGTGGACGCGCACAGAATCTATTATTATTTGTAACGTGAGTACGAAAGTTTATTTCGCGACGTCAAATATGAAAATGTTTTTAATTAACAAGCAGATTGAACGTATCAAACTTTAAAGATGATTTTGTACTTTAAATTTATAATGTTATTGTTGTAGTACAACAATAAATAAGTAATGTAATGACAAATTTTTAATGCGAGTTTTAGGAGGTCATGCTTCTTCTAGTGAACTCATTAATTATGTAAATTGAATATCATAAATCATTATTATTTATTACAATTCTTATAAATAATTTTTATTGTCATTTAAGTTAGGTTTTTCAAAATTATTTTTAAGTGTTTTATATACGTGTTTGAACGAATTTATTTGTTATTAATATTTTGTGCATATAGGTAATTAGTTTTACGTTTATTTTTATTTTTTATACATTATAAAATAGGTAAGGTATAGGTAGGTTATAAATGTTATCCAAAAACATAGTAGGTACATTTACAAACTCAAAAGCCTTCTTTCTGCCTCCTTCAATAAGAGTTAATCAATTTCAATTTTTATTTAATTTGTTTCAGGTGAAAATGTGGCTTCATCAATTCTACTATAATCTTATATACTTATTAATAATTTTACAATGGTAAGTACCCCCATATACGATAACACTTTAAATGTTATTAGCTATTTACAAAGAATGGTTCGTTAGGAATTTTTATTACGTGTTAAACTATTTTACGACGGTGTAACCGATAAAATAATTTTAATTACTTTAAGTATTAGGACATACATTAAACTAAGAACACGGTAACTTTGTGTAAAAAAAAATGCGCATTCTGTTTTATAAAAAGAACCGGTTGAGCCTAAATGAAAAAAAAAAAAGAAATATATTTCAGCTCCTACCTTATAGTTCTGCAATAATGTTATGACGAAAATGTTCAAAAGCTTAGCGGATGGAATAAATAAAGGTCAAGCATGAAAATGTGCACAACGATTCTATTTTAAATCCCATCATAAAGTTAGTTTTAATATCTTATCTTATATGTATTAAACTTGTATCTTACCAAAAACTTATCTTATGTGGAAAATTCCTTCCTTGGGAAGCTAATTTATTTCTGAAAGACATAGTGGCTAATTAATAATTATTAACACGCTTTTATTAGCTTCACCTGTATGTTTGTACGTAACCGATTCCATTAGGCACGATTTTAACCCAATTTAAACGGACAAATTTAATTTAAACTTTTTAAATTAGTAACTTCAACCTCCTCAACTTACTATTTTTTTAATACAAATGTTTCAATACAAATTCTTACATCACCATTCCATTAATAAGAAGGATAATGGTATTAGTATTTATAGATGTCCTCTTTTTTTCCACGCGATATCGTTATCGTCACGGTAACTTTCATAATCGCGGTGAAGTGCAACAAATAAGTTATAGAATTTAACTATATCAAGCACTAGCTGCGACCGCGGTTTCACCCGCGTAAGTCCGTATCCCGTAGAAATATCGGGATAAAAAGTTGCCTATATGTTATTCCAGTTGTCCAGCTGTCTACGTACCAAATTCTATTACAATCGGTACAGTAGTTTTTGCGTGAAAGAGTAACAAACATACACACATCCTTAAAAACTGTAGCATTTATAATATTAGTAGGATAGGATTCATATCTCTTATACTATTGGATCCAGCTTTTAACGGCCCCATTTATTCCATTTAAATCCCTTTAACAAAAGTTTATTCAAAATATAATCCCTGCATATTTGGATTTTTAATATAGCACTATTTGAAAAATACTCATATAACTAAAACTTGAAAAGCAGTAAACATTGGTCTCGGATTTACGAAGTTGTAAAAATTGTGTTGCCAACTGGACATTACATCTATAAGTACAATAACGTTATAATCACTACAAAGTAACACTAAGTCACTTTCTATGTCCCTATGTCCCTAAGTAAGCTTAAATCTTTAAAGCTATGCAACGGATTTTGATCGTTTTTTTTTATAGATAGAGTGATTCAAGAGGAAGGTTTATATGTATAATAACATCTATTAAACTACTCCAAAATTAACGCGTACAAAGCCGCGGGTAAAAGCTAGTGATGGGTAAATTCGAATAAATTCAAAATCTATTATATCGATTTTAAAACTACTTTTTTAATTAATTTATTTAAGTTTGCACAATATCTTTACCGTATACGTAGATAGGGTATTTTTAACTCTGGCAACTAGGGTTTTGTAAACAATAAAATGGTATACCAAAATAGACCGTACGCAAAAACTTAATTAGCTAAAGAATCAGATAAACATGTTTTGGCGAAAACTTAAACCATAGAGACTTTGTTAGATAAAAAGGTTTCGGCCTGAGCACTCTTTCATAGATAGAGAACCTTTTGTATTAAGGGTTTTAATTAACTTTGTGTTTCGTTGTAAAAACACATTTCAAGAGACTTTCCACGCGGTAGTAAGTTGGGATATGACGTCATCGTGCGACGAAAAATGCAACGAAGCGTTATTGCCCTATTCTTAATTTATGATGCGATGTTATGTATGTAATAGACAAGCAAAGGTCGATCCTCGGGAAGAATAACCGGTTGAATACTGCTTTTTATTTATTTTATTAGTCGTGGTGAATCTCGATGTTAGGTTGAAGGGCTACTACAACATAAAACGGATGCGGCACGGGCGCGTAACTGAAGGTTCATCCTGATGCGACACGCTCTAGGGCGTCCCTTAACGGGGATCTTAAACCTTGGCTTCCGCTGTCGCATGAATGGAGGGGTCCGGAAGGGCCGAACTCGGTCGGCCGCTGGATACTGGGAAGTGCGAATCGGTGACAATACTTCTGTGGCTTCCGCCGTTTAATTGGATTTCAACACAAACCGTGATTATTCCAATTACGTTTATTGGATGATGTGTATTTTGCTTCGAACGAATTATGGGGTTGAGTGCTTGATTATATGTCATGGATATATGTGGGAGGCGGTGTATGTACAACCAAACTGCTAAGTTCTAGGTCTAAGGCAGGTTGATTGTTTGAAGTTAGGAATCTAACATAGTCTAATTCAAAGTGTACAGATTATGAGCAACATTGTTACATAGCTAAAAATAAATATATTGTATATTGTAATACATTGAGAAATATAGCAAGCCGTATTTTTGCAGACGCATTAATCAAAATGGACGGCTTGCAGGTTGTTTCGGGAATGACAATCGTGAAAACTTCATGTTATCACCCACACGGGACTAATATGAACTTTTAATATGAATTTTTATCGTAATAGAGTTTAATAGAGGTTCTGGAACGATCTGTTCGAGTAGTGCTTATGTTTTTTTTTATTTCATTAATTGATTCTAATATTTCGCCAACGTTTTAAAGTAAACAAACGTATTAACTAATAGATAATCACAATTTATATCGATTTAATAAAATATTAATTCAGTTCATACCATGTGGGTTAATGACTCAATCAATTGGATTAAAATACACATTAGAATTGACACGATGGATTGTGCGAGGTAAATCATTCAGTATGTCCTTTTGTTTTATTCTCTAAGGAGATGTGTGCAGTGTGAGACTGGCATTCGATGACCTTAACATGTATTTTTCTATATATACCTACTAGTAGTGCATGTAATATCATTATATAAGAATACTTTTTAATGTTGTTAAATATAAATTAAGAACTTCTTATAAATTACACAATAAAAATAATAACATGAATGATTACCGTTACTAAACTGCTTCTTAATCTGGTTTGAATAAATTTATCGATAATTATTTATATATTCGAAAGAAATTTACACGAATGGGGAGATCTCGAGTTTCCAATGAGGCATGGATAATTGACTTACTGATTAGATCTTTTCACATCTTGCATAACAATATAATGATTCGACAATATTTAATGTTAATTGAAACAATTTTTCGAACATTTTTTCGACACGTGTTCCTTATTGTTCTTATTTTTTTAACTTTCTCTGGACTATTATGTATCCATCAAGACAAAATAATCAAAATCAGCATAGCCATTCTCGAGTTATAGCGAGACTAATAAACCGCAATTGACATATATATATTGAAAATTAAGATCGACGTTTGAATCAGTCTTGATTGTCTGGGGAACCGAAATATATACTAAGTGGGTACTAGGCCCCCTAGTTTTAACGAAGGGGCACCATAGCCAATCCACAAATTGATCTTAATCGATTTATTGTCGAAAAGACTGGCTGATAACAAATAGCTTGAGAAAATAGAATCGCAGCGAGATATTATTCATGTGAATTGTTTTTTTAATTCATTGGAGAAATGAAATGAAAAAAATAATTTTTATAATTCGTAATTTTTATGAGATGGTTACTGTATCTATATAAGTTTGAGTAATTAAAAATATTTGTAACTAGCGGTCCGCGTATAGTCTTCCTCAATTAATGGGCTATCTAACACTGAAATAATTTTTCAAATCGGACCAGTAGTTCCTGAGATTAGTGCGTTCAAACAAACAAACTCTTCAGCTTTATAATATTGGTACAGATATTCTCGTACTGTATTAATCTCGTATTGTTAATTATAGCGCAAGCACAGACGATCAGCTATCACCATGGAAATGGGTCTGCGAGGATGGCAAATGTGTGAAGACCATGAATGATCCCAAAAGCAAAGAGCCAGCGCTCTGCTTGGAGGCCTGCAAAATGTTTTGCAATGATAACGGTGAGTACCTCAACATCCCTCCCCTTAGTACATGTGTGTATATTTATGTAGGTACATGTATTTTTAGGTGTTTAGATGCACTTAGGCACACTATAAGGCGTAGGTACATATTTAATGCGTTCAACGTATACGTCCGGCAATATCAATACCAAATTACATACTAGCGTTACACATTATGAATTATATTTTATGAAGGTTATCTTACCCCCTACATAGGTGTACGGTATACGATTTGTCGAATGAAAAGTTACCGATGTGTATGTATTGATTGTAGTACTACTTTTATAGTTCAATCGATAAAAAAGATATAGAATTTTTCGCAACATATCTTTACGGACTTGGTATTTTGAAACAAGAAATTAAAAAAACTAAATAACTTATAATGTCACTAATGAAAGTCGTGTGTAGTAAAAGAACAGACATAGTGACAGACATACAACAAAATATGTATAAACGCCAGAGTATTCATTTGGCATGAAAGCATTATAAAATATGCAATCTATAAGGAATATAATACCGAAACATATTTCAGGACTTTTATGGCCGAAGCCAACTGGACAAGTGGAGCTGGGAAACTTTTTATCAAAAATAAACGTGCACAATATTAAAGTGGAAATAGATAGACATGGAAGGTCTGATGATTTAATGGACGCGGCGGGAAGGGTAAGATTTGTTGCTATTTTATTGACACTAATTTTTATTGTCGTTATCCTATCCTATCCTACTTCCTACTAATATTATAAATGTTAAAATTTGTAAGGATGTGTGTGTTTTTGTTGCTCTTTCACGCATAAACTACAGAACCGATTGCAATGAAATTCGCTACGTAGACAGCTGGACAACTGGAAAAACATATAGGCAACTTTTTATCCCGATATTCCTACAGAATACGGACTTACGCGGGTGAAACCGCGTAGTAGTAGTAGTTCTTTAACAGATATCATAAACTAGACGCAGTTGACGGCCTTCACATATGAGTGATCTCTTCCAGACAACCCACTGTAAAAAGTACATATTTCGCAATATTCCTAGTAGAGGAGAAATGTTGCATATAAAATAAAACATTCAATGTAGTCGCCACAAATAAATAAGGAACGTAAAACTTTCATAATTATTTATAAGACAAAAAATACTAGACGAAGTTTTAGTATAACGAAGCCATTCCTATGCTGTGTAATCGGGAGATTCTGAGGGTTTCCTTATTTCCTTGTTAATCTGTACTAATTATCAAAATTAATTACGTTGCTAGATTCTTCATTAAACTTATTTTGTTGTTCCATCTATACACGACGATAAACTGTTGCGAATTAATCAGTGCGTATGCATTTCTTATGCTATTAATTGCTTTTGCTTATCTTTCAATTAAATGTAGGTACTAATGCACAAGAATATTGTGTGTTAACGGGAAAATAAGTATGCAAAAACAGAGCACCTACATTATACTGAAAATATATTGTTATGAAGTAGTAAGTCATGAGTAAAAAATTTCTTGTTTCAAAATTATTCAGGAAGTCCTCGACAAACAATAGCCGTAATTATCTCTTAGTAATTATTAAAGAATGCTTTCTTTTAAGACTTAAATGCGACATTTTATCCTTCATAGAGCAAACGTTAATCAGAGCTTTTTTGTACATAAATATTGCTTTAATGTTTGCGTCATTTTTTTCATTGAAGGCTAGGGCAGAATTGGCGTATGGGTATCATTATAATATAAGAAAGAATGAAGTTGTATTAAAGATGACATTATTTCTCATTCTAATTAAATTAAAGTAAAATCTATTCATTATTATTGAAAATAATAATAGAAAAAATGTTTTTCTTCTAATATAAGAAAAAGGTTGTTTGTTATATTATTAAGCTATTAAACATTTTGAAAACTTTTCTGGACAGAGATTCCAAAACCTGGTATCCATTGGTATACCATCAGGAACGACTCCGAAGGCATCCGGAAAGTCTGTTACTATTTATCTAGTCAATGAGAATCCAGATATGAAAGGTGAGTTTTTTTTTTGTAAATAAATTACGTATGTATAAATTATTTATCTATGGTAGAAGATAGTATAGAAGTGTGATATATAAATGTTGTGCAGCATATATATTATATAGAAACATATAATTTATTCAACTACTAAAGTATTTCAGTGCGACTGTCACTGTAGTGGGCTATTTCTTTTAAGAAATACAATCCTTAGGTTAGATAATATAATTAATTGCGGTATATATTTCGATTTTGTAGAATCAATGTTCCACAAATTATGTGTAGTTAGTGTTTGAATCCATTTTGTTGATTTTTTGCTCTTATTTTTAAAATGATTTGATTGCTTTTAATTTTTAAAATAAAACCTAAGTTATCGTGTCCTTCAAATGTTCGATACAAATTTATAATCTTAGGACATTTAAATGTACTTTAAATCGAAATATACGATATAATAAAGATCGTTCTTCGAAATTTAACGTCCAATTATAAATACAAAAAATCAACTTCAACCTTTTTCCAATAAGGTCAAAGGTATAAGACCCAAAATTAAGGACCATTACAAGTTGAATTTATGCCATAGTATTTGATACATAAATTAAAAGGGATTCTGGTAAATATCAATCTCAAGTTTTGGTTTTGTTACAAAATAAAGTGCTTCTATAAGAAAAGTCTAATTGAATTAATAAATGTTTGAGTTTTTTTGGCAGTACGTGCTTAAAAAAATTTTATATAACCCAATAATCAATAAGGCTATAAAGACAACACAGTAATAAAAATCAGGCAGTAATTAAAGTATGTTTAAATGATAATTCTTTTGAAATCATAAGGATGTATGGGTCAGCTGTAGGTATATCATAATATGGTTTTTAGCTAATAATAATTAAAGAAGTAAAGAAAAAAATAGATTTGGTATCTTAGAAATAAAAAAACTCACAGTGACTCTATTTGTTCTACGCCATACAATATAATGACTTTTAAACATACTCTGACCTCTTTTGTTAAAAGTTATATCTTAAATCAAAGCAATGTAGGTATGTAACACATATGCATTATATATATTTACCTACGTTATGGCATGGCTATCCTTAAAATAATATAGGTAGAAATAAATTGTCATCAAACGTGCTTTAAACCTGTTTGCTTAGCGGAGTTCGCTCTAAAGTAAAAATTTTTTATTCATAACTAGCAAACTCGGCGAACTCCGTTTCGCCACCAGATGGCTTCGTTTTTCCCGCTTTTCTGTTGAAATTTTTCCGGAATTTTCTTTGCTATAAACCTCACGACGCCCAAGACCTTTCCAACGAATGCAAAACCGTGGAAATCGGTTCGTGCGTTCTGGAGTTATAGCGTCAGGAAGGAAAACCCGACTTATTTTTATATAGTAGATTATTTTACTTTCATATTGATTCATTCTATTATTTGCGACATAGTAAATTAGTAAGTAGGCTGCAACACTATGTAACTTATTGATTGCTCTCACTTAACCTTGGCCCTCTGTATGTCATGAAAATTTGCGGAACGTATCACAGATATTGTGAATCCGTTAACTCTATGAAATTTTGATTTAAAGACTTTTTAACGGATTATAAACGCGATTTATTCATTATATTGTTAACCCAACGTTTCGAACACTACAGCGAGCGTGGTCGCGGGGAGTCTCCCCTCATCAATAATATAATGAATAAATAGCGTTTAAAATCCGTTACAAAGTCTTTAATTCTATGAAATTGTTAGCGTAAAACTCTGCACTATATTGTTGATACTAATCTGGTGTATGCAATTGAATAATTAAATTTTTAGTTTCTAACCGTGGTTTCTACGATAACCGAATACACGGATACGGATTTACGTAGGATGATTGTTGTTGTGATGCAACATATCAAATCGATTCTATTATCTGATTTTGAACTTGACTTTTAAGTCTATACTAATAAATCATACGCTCTTTTATATCTTAATCCAATAAATCGTGCTTTAATTTGTGCGTGATTCTGGCGTAAATTCGTCTTGTTAACTTAAATCTATAGTATGCAATACCATGTTGACTGATATCAATCTGCTATTGTTTGAATATAGTTGAAAATGAAGGTGAAAATTTGAATAATCACAGCATTTGTTTTTTCATACTATCTCCACTTCTTATATTTTGTCTGCTTCAAGTGTATGAGCGAGCATCGCACTGGCCTCGATATCTTCTTTGTCTCGATACCCCAAATTCTTTCTTGTCATTGTTCGCAAGTATTCCGCTAAGTTTTGTATATATCTCAGATATTTGTTCTAGAATGTTCTATTCATGGAAATTCTAAAAGATTTATGAGTAAAAATGTAATATGATCGTAAATATACAGTTAGATAGACTAGTTCTATAAATCTTGGATTCAAATTTGATTATAAGCCAGCCTCGATTTACATATTGAGTTTTAGTTATGACCTTCATCTATAGACTGCAAATCTTAATAATACCACAGATATTATAATACTGTGTTAATACTAAAGTAACTTTGGTCTGAACAGCCACACTAAAGGAATTTGATGATTTCGAAGCTGAATAATTCAATGTTTGAGCAGAACTTGCCGTTTTATGATATAGGCTGTCACGAAAATCCGATGTATTGATGTTTGTTACTCTTTCACGCAAAAACTGCTGAACCGATTATAATGAAATTTGGTACGTAGATAACTGGACAACTAGAATAACACGAAGGCAACTTTTTATCCTGATATTCCTACGGAATACAGACTTACGCGGGTAAAACCGCATAAGTTATCTCTATTTTGGATAACCATCGGTTTGAGCCTTCGCAAACATTTCAGACGAAATAAGTGCGAATGCTAGACCACCGCTGTTTTAAATAATGAGACTATTGATATTTGACATGTGCCCTTTAAATATCTATCTTATAAATTTAGAGAGTTTTAATCCGTTCTTATAAAGATAACTTCAAATTGAATAGAATTTGTTTAAGTTGTGACAAGAGACTAATTAATTCAGTACTCGTTCATGTCATGATCAATTGAAATCTTATGTAAAGACACGTCTTTAAAGCATGTAATAGTTAAAAGAGCGTGAACAGTAGAAACAAAAAAAAAACATTTAGTAAAATAATGGCAAAGTTATTTTATTGAAAAGGGCGTATTTTTAACATTATATGATATTGAAATATTTTGATATCTAAGCACTCATTACTAATCTTCGATATAAACATCTGATAGTGAAATTTTGAAACGGTTTTCATTAATAGCTGTTTATTATTTTATTATTTATAAATTTGAGAGATGTTATATAATGTAAAAATTGATAGTTAATAATTAATTTTATTGGTGTAAAACCGTTTTAATTATAATTATAAATAAATAAATAAATTATAAAACGAGCCTTAAATTTTAGATAGATCTATGATAGCTAAATTATCTGCTTATCAAAGTACAGTATCACGCTATTGAAGTAATGTAATGCTTAAAGCTGATTCTAATGATTTTACCCACGGTCTTTCATTTATTTGATTAAGTTGTAGGATTATCGCACTAATTAGATTAATTTCATATACGTATATACTCATCGAAAGGTAATCAGATAAGTAAAATCGCAATATTTTCCGTATGTATATATATGTGTGTAATACACACACACACACATACAATTATATTGTTATATTGTACGTCAATGGGAATACACCGAAAATATAACAAGAAGAAGCAGTTCTGTATAGACACAAGATAGTTATTGCATGTATACTTAACACTTTATTCAGTAGACCAATAAGTATCACTACCGTCGTCTGGCTATTTATAAATATTATTTTAAGTTTAAACTATTTTACCGTTACCACTTAATCTTCTCTTGAACAGCTATTTTTTTTCCTTTTTCCATCACTTTCAGAGATTTTTGTTGGCTCTTCTCTGAAGAAAATGCTTTCCGATTTGTTTGTTGTAAATCATAATTTTTCTGCAGTAAAGCGATCAAAAATGAAGTCTAGTTGAATAGTAGAAGTTTGATTTTGACCTATATAGTCTATTCTCCCTCAATATCCTATAATAATCCGTTCGACACTATTCGACCTAAGATTAGTTAATCGTTCGAAAAAATGAAAAAGTATTTATTGCTAGAAATAATAAGGTGAATCAGCCCCCGCTAAATGCTGCGCTACATATGTTCGAATCAGCACTGATTTTCAGGCTGTTCTGATGACTGAGGTTCGTCTTACAAATAACAAACAGCATTACAATATGAGTCTGACAAATGTTTCCAGAATTTTCTCTGGACATGGATGAGAGTTATACCATCCGTGCATCAGCGGTGTCCAACGATAAGATTAATGCCACGATAACTGGTAATAACTTCTTCGGAGTGAGGAATGGACTGGAGACTCTCTCGCAATTGTTCCTGTTCGACGATATAAGGAACCATCTTGTGGTGAGTAACTTTTCTATATATGTACTGTTTAAATGTTTAGTTTAGTTTTATGATCTTGTAAGGTGATTTGTTTGAATATTGAATACTTTAAAATTTATGTTATAATAATATGTATTAGTTATTTATCATCCAGTATTTATTTTATTAACTCAAAGGCTTGATTACATAGTTGTTGACCAGGATATATTTAACAACTTCCTATCGACTGTATAATGCTTATGTATATTGCAATTAAAGATTTTATCCACACGACTGCTTTTGTAAAATTATAGCAGGATATTCATACCGACAATGGAGGATCTTCTAACAATGTGCGTAGGTGTATCTACTTACTTACTAGTCCCAATTAACATCGTTATCCTAAATATAACATCATATCGATTTTTATTCGGCAAAGCCAGGCATGTATATTTCTTTTGACAGTACGGATTTTAACTAAGACGAAGACTAAAATGAACACATGATATTGTTTACATCGTAAATAAACTCTACTTGTCCGAAGTGTAAACAAAAAATTTGAAAGCCATCGATTTAGCATTTCATCAGTAATTGTATAAACACATCTCCATTCCGGCCCTTGGCGAATAGCGAGATATCGAAGCGATTGATCTCATGACGGACGCGAAATATAACGAGCTCGCAAACCGGTCGAGTTCGCTGACATCATAACGCCTCATTACCATAACATGCAAATTGATCCTTGCGACATTCGTCCTGGGACGAAAATAAACGAATTTCTTAGCAAAATCTTCATTTGATAACGTTCATAATTCGTACGCATTTGACCCCATTCCGACTTATTTACATATTAATTTCGTGGGATATTTGATTAGGACGGGTCCGATGTTTAGTGGAATATAATATTATTTAGGATTATGTTGTTTAGTCTCGTATTGCTTTAATGTCTTGTGTATTTTTTATGAGAAACATGATATTTTTTGGATGTTAATTCGGGTGAACGAACTGAAGCGATAAAAAGTAGTAGGTAAACGAAATGATTGTTGAATACTGATGTAGATAAAATTGATATTATTGATTAAAAGATAAAGTCCCATGCTATTACCCAGCATATATTGATTATAACCCAGTATATAGCCTTGATATTGCTATCAATAAGTTATCTGTACATAATAAAAATCAATATGTTTGATTGCTCAATGCATTGGGCATTTTGGTCTCATTACTTGACGTTTCAAATCTAACTAGCCTATAGACTTCATTTTATTGTCAAACAAGGAATAGCAAGTGCATGAGATCGTGGATGACGTGATCTTTAAAAATATAATTTACCAACACGTTTATTTCCTATAGGTATAATAAAGGGGAAACCACAAAATCCACGTTATAGTAATTTATGGAATAATTGAATTTTATGCAGTATACATATATGTATGTTTGTATTGAGGTGGTTTAAACCTTATCTAGCTGTGCATTCTTGTGGGAACTATATTCTTATCTGATAATTATACTATATCGTATTTACGATATTGATCGTGTGTTACCGTTTAAGTTGTGGTTTTACCATGTACTTATTTGTATTATTTTTTATATGGCTAGATCATATTTATAAATAGTGAGTTTAATACTCAGGCGCAGTGGGCAGTGACCCTGACTATTGAGCTTGGAGATTGTGGGTTCGATCCTCACAGCTGTAAAATATTATGTTGATGGTTTTTTTTTTGTATCCACGTAATATAACTTCATCATGATTGTATTTGGTCACTTATCAGTCAGTTATTTAATTATTATCTTGCGTATAAAAATTGAAAACCATAAAGGCTATAAAGAAACTAACTTAACATTATTTGTCATGTTTGGTATATTAAGAAAACAATATTTATGTTTTATTCATAAGAGATAAATAGAGATGGAGACCATTCAGTTAAAGTTCAATTTTTAGACCAAAGTTTATATTGCACGAAATACTAAGAAATTAGTCTAATATTCTAGAAAACACGATTACCGTTACTATAATTCTTTATCCCAAATCGATTTCAAGAGAATTCAATAGCCAAAGCGAGTATTTATGGGAAATATGCAATTTTCAGATGGTACGTGATATTTATATAACTGACAAGCCAGTGTATCCGTACAGAGGTATCCTTTTGGATACAGCGAGAAATTACATCACCGTCGATTCTATTAAAGCTACTATTGGTAAGTAGAATTAATAAAGAATAATACTAGAAAATTCCAATTCATCATATGATTCTTGTTTGACCGAAAGCTGGCGCCTTCCATGTGCTTCCTTTGGCGGGCGAGTTTATTTTAATCATTATTAAAGATGAAGTCGTATCAATTTATAAGCTGTGTCTATAATTGTTATACTTAACTATATCATAAGATATCACGGTAATCCTATCCTATCCTAGTAATATTATAAATGCGAAAGTTTGCGAGGATGGATGTATGTGTATGTGTATGTTTGTTACCCTTTCACGCTAAAACTACTGAACCGATTGCGATGAAATTTGGTACGTAGATAGCTGGACAACTGGAATAACATATTGGCAACTTTTTATCCAGATGTTCCTACGGACTTACGCGGGTGAAACTTCTTAGTATTTCATAAGTACAACACTGGGCTGTGTATTATTATGTTAATATTGACTGTAAATGTAATCAAATATTAAACAGGAATGGTCAGTACATGAATATTTTCTTGTAACACCAAGAAGGCTGAGCTGATTTTTATAGATAAAAACATAGAAAACGTATTTCATGCAATAAGAATTAAAAGGAGTTGTTGAGGAGAAGAGACGCGTATTTGTATGATTCAATAAAATAAGTAAAGCTATGTTTTTCATAGTGTTCTTAATTTCTTTTTTAAACCTAACGTTTTCTTCTATCTATTGTAAATATACATATATAAACTAATCTAACCTTTATTTTTATACGTCGGCCTACAACTTGATCCAAAGGCCAACGGTTTTATTACTTAAAAGAATAAAAAAATCCTTTCAGACGCAATGGCAGCTGTGAAACTGAACACATTCCACTGGCACATCACGGACAGCCAGAGCTTCCCCTTCGTGTCTCAGAGGAGGCCTAACCTCACTAAATATGGCGCCTATAGCCCGAGCAAGGTAATTGTGTGTTACATAGGCTGATTCAAATGATTTTTAAATTTATTATTACGCACAGATTTAAAAGTTTAAGATGTTATTCATTTTATGATGCTTAAGAGTTAAAGCTAGACTTTAAACTGATTTTTATCGCAATAGCTTTGATCAAAGAAAAGTGCTAATTGTCACGTCATATTTTTTAATATAGCGCCCTCTATCGAAATGTGCCTATCTTCCCATGTTCTCTCGTGATTAAAAGTAGCCTATGTCACACTCTAGCAGCATCCTAAATACCTCCAAGCACAAAAACGACATCATCCGTGCTGCTACGCGAAATAAGGACAAACAAACACCCTTTCGTATTTAAATTTAGCTAAGATTTTTATTTGGTTTTATAGCATATAAATGCTTTATAAATGAGAAATTTGGAGTGTCCCGGCTCATGAAACCGAAAGAGTAGAAGGAATATGATTAGTGAGGCGGGATCAAGGGTGGCTGCGAGGCTAGGCGTTGCTACGGTATGGCAAATGGCCTCGTGATCAAATTCATTTTTTTTTAGAAATTTTTTTTGAAAGAATAGAAAAAATTTGATCACGAGGCAGGATTCGAACCTGCGTATCTTGCCTAACCGTAGC
>NC_052120.1:1609496-1640160 GCF_012273895.1 Zerene cesonia
GTGATCAAATTTTTTCTATTCTTTCAAAAATTTCTAATTTATAAAGCATTTCAATGCTATAAAACTAAAAATTAAATTCATTTTTTTTTTCAATTCTCAAAGATTCATATTCTAAGATTTCCTCCTTTAGTTTTGGGTAGTCGGTTAACAAAGTCGTAATGCTCACAAATGGCTGGCAATGGTTTCCCAGGTGTACAGCCGCTCTGCGATGGAGGAGGTGGTGCAGTTCGGGCTGGAGCGCGGCGTGCGCGTGCTGCCCGAGTTCGATGCGCCCGCGCACGTCGGCGAGGGCTGGCAGGACACCGGCCTCACTGTGTGCTTCAAGGTGAACGGCGGGAGGGGGAGGGGGAGAGGAAGGGAAGTGCTATGGAATTTGAGGGGCGAGTTTGGAAAATTTTGAATTAAGGCATACTGGAGGCGCGATTGTCCGAATTTTTATATCGAGATATTTTGGGGGTGGGTGTGAAATGTCAAAAGTATTGTTTTACCGTCGTTTGGCGATGGAAAAGGTAGTACTGGACTGGAAGTGATGCTTTTATCTGAGTTTTTAAGTGATCATTTATACAGAAAATATTCTCATTTTCCAGTTGGCTACTCGAAGTATAAAAAAATAGCAGTCAATTGTCGTAGTTGACTAATTAAAATCCTTACTAATACTATACAGCGGAAGAGATTTTTTGTTTCTTTGTTTGAATGCACTAATCTCATCAACTACTGGTCCGAATTAAAAAATTCTTTCAGTGTTAGATAGCCCATTTATTGAAGAAGGCTATAGGCTATATATGTACCACGGGCGAAGCCGGGGCGGACCGCTAGTATAGCACAAATAAATAAGTAATATTGAATTATTTTTCGTGTACTGAGGCGGAGCCGTGGGCGTCTATCTGCGTGGAGCCGCCGTGCGGGCAGCTCAACCCCGTGCGGGACGAGCTGTACGACGTGCTCGCCGACATCTATGCGGATATGGCTGGTGAGATATATCCTACTAATCCTACTTCCTATCCTACTTCCTACTAATATTATAAATGCGAAAGTTTGTGAGGATGTGTGTGTGTTTGTTGCTCTTTCACGCAAAAACTACTGAACCGATTGCAATGAAATTTGGTGCGTAGACAGCTGGACAACTGGAATAACAAATAGGCAACTTTTTATCCCGATATTCCTATGGGATACGGACTTACATGGGCGAAACCGCAGGGCGCAGCTAGTTCTTATATGAATTAAATTTTCGATGTTTGTCCGCGATGGTCTCCTAAATTACAACCGATTTTTATTAAACTTTGCTCAGCATGTGCAGTTTGATCCAACTTATACATATTTTATATTTTATAAGATAATTATATTATTTCACTATCATAAATGACTAGCCGGGCGGAGCCGGGGCGTAATTTTTCAATTTATATGCGTATGGAGATAACATTACTCGAAACGGTGAAGGAAAACATCATGAGGTAACCTAAATGTGACTTAATCAATCACCAGCGTGGTGGATTAGGGCTGAATTCTCACAGGAGACCTTTGCAGCGGGAAGATATAAGGACTGATGATGATGATGATATATTTATTATTCCTCAAGCAATATAGCAGTTTAATAGTGGTTATTTTTAAGCACAGTTAACAGATGTTTTTGGAAATGGCTACACTTATACGTATTTAATGTATATGTGTGTATGTGCCCACAGTCAATCCATTCATCCATTGGTTGTGTTGTGTGTGCATTTAAGCTCTTATAGTTTTTCTAACAAGAAAATTTCCATACATCAGGATATTCGGGAATTTTGATCCATTCACCTACGTTTTAAATATTATACCATCAGTTTTCATAGCTTATTATTATTTTATCTTAAATTTTCTAGAATTGAGTCAAACCAATCTTTCCAGACGTATTCAACCCGGATATGTTCCACATGGGGGGTGACGAAGTGAGCGAGAGATGCTGGAACACCTCGCAGGAGATCCAGCAGTTCATGATCCAGAACCGCTGGGATCTGGACAAGACGTCGTTCCTGAAACTCTGGAACTATTTCCAGACCAAGGCTCAGGATAAGGCCTATAAGGTGGTGTATCCTTATATCCTTTCCATCCTTTCTTTATAAATATTCTGGTCCCATTGTAATTTGGTCTAGTTCTGAACATTTGCGGGCGGTTCAGTGATTTTTTATGTCACAGTCGGCAATGGAGCTGGTGGGACGCCTGATGGTAAGCGCTACCACCGCCCATGAACATTTAGAAAGGCGTAAGCTCTGCTGACTTTAAATAGGAAAGTAATTAAGTAAAGATTGAGGAGAGGAATAAAGGAAAGGGACTGGAAAGGGTAAGGAACGGAACACAGTGGCATACAACTACTTCAAGCCGGTCTTCCGTGGCGGTGTGGTACTTCCCCTATGCGAGCCGAAGCGTGCTCTACGCTCATATGTAAACTTATTAATAATATAAATTATTTCGAAGTCGGTAAAGTAAAGAAGTGTACCGCAGGCTTTCGGCAGGCGGTTGCCGCTGATCCTGTGGACGAGCACGCTCACCGACTACACGCACATCGACAACTTCCTCAACAAGGACGACTATATAATACAGGTAGGTTTTTTTGTTAGCAACCGTATGACTGCAATCCCATCTGATGATAAGCTGAGATGCAGTCTATAGATATACCTGTATAGGTAGAGCCTATCTAGACAGACATGCCCTGCACTCTTGCCTTGAATGAATTTAAATTGTTTCCTTTTTGGGATGTGAGCAGGGCGTTCCAGTATTTCGTAGCCAGGTTGACGAAACATGACTGATGATATTTTGCGCATTGGTTTATTTTATTGATTTGTGCCCGTTTTTCGGAACATATTTCTTTTTTTTTTGTTTATTATTTAAATGAGTTATAACAACTATAGATAATGATATGAAAATCAAAAGAGCGTGACGAAAGAATTAATTACATTTTAAATTAATCACTTTGATATTGTCAAAGGAAAATTTGTTTAAGAAATTCGATACGATACGGAGTGAATATACATGGGATTTCTTCTCAGGATTTATAACAATACTAAATCAATATTTATTCCAATTTAAATGTTATAAGTACATAAAATTTCAATTTGAAATATATTATTTTAATTATAAAAACATCCGTCCAGGTGTGGACAACAGGTGTAGACCCTCAGATCAAGGGTCTCCTGGGCAAGGGCTACCGCCTCATCATGTCCAACTACGATGCACTGTACCTGGACTGTGGGTATGGAGCCTGGGTCGGAACTGGTGAGTACTAAAAAAAAATCTGTATTTTTTTGCATTTAGAAATATATTTAAAATTTCAAATTCGGAATGGAAGTTACTTTAAAATCTTGTATCCTTTGTACAATAATTTACTAAACTATAATTTTTTTTGTTTATATAAGTACAATTACAATGTATAGTTCTATCTAAAGGATCTTTGTGGAATTTTTTATGTTTCTCTTTTTTATATGGTCGCCATATTATACAATAAAATTTATGGCAAGTGATTTTTATAAATAAATAAATAAAACAACTTATTTATCCAATGCCGACACAAATATAAATCAATGTGTGTAATTTAAAATGAGGGATTTTCTAAAAATATAAATGTATTGTAGGAAACAACTGGTGTTCTCCATACATCGGCTGGCAGAAGGTTTACGACAACAGTCCCAAAGCAATGGCCGCGCAGTATCAGGATCAGATCCTCGGTAAGAACTATCACCCAAGTAGGCACATAAAATAAAAATATGACTCATTTTTTTATGTCATAGCGGGTAACTGAGTTGGTGGTTCGCCTGATGGTAAGCGATCACCAACGCCCATGAACAACATTCGCAAAGGAACCAAAAGACAATTTTTAACAACATTATTACGATAATCATATTATATAAAATTGTCATGATTTTAAGGAGCAACTGCAGAATTTCTTGCCGGCTCTTCTCTATACAAACTGCTCTCCGAACAGATAATGCAAAAATGCTTCTAGAAGAAGCAGTTAATAGTAGTAATTTAATAAATAAACGTTTGAGACCGTCAGTTTTGAGTAAAGTGACTATTACTACATATAAATTAACTGGCTGCTTCCGAGCCGAGTTATTCATTCACTCATCACCGCTCATCACCGTTCACCAGGTGGTGAAGCGGCGCTATGGTCGGAGCAGGCGGACTCGTCGACGCTGGACGCGCGCCTGTGGCCGCGCGCCGCCGCGCTCGCCGAGCGGCTGTGGGCCGAGCCGGCCCACGGCTGGGCCGCTGCTGAGCGCCGGATACTGCACGTTCGGTGAGTGGGGGGAGGGTTAGAAAGGGTTAGGAGGGTACTAGTATGGGTTAGGGACAACAGTTGACTGACACTGACTTGACAGTATATCACTAAATTGACAATATGACAATATCTTGACTGTATGCCACTGACTTGACAATATATCAGTAACACTAAGTGTCATACTGGTATATCACTGACTTGACTGTTTGCCACTGACTTGCAAGTAGGGGGGGGGAAGTAAGTAGGAGTGGTGGTGGGAGGAGAGTTAGTCTGAGTGAAAGTAATGGGGGGAGGTAGGTTAGGTAGGTGATAGGCGACAAATGAAAATTGTAAATGGAAACAGGGGTTGATGGTTTTTCTTTTCTTGTATTGTTGTTATGTGATATATTATGAGAGATGAGTAAAGTAAGGTACACAATAATAATGTTCAAAAAATTATTTTTGTTATTTTTCCCATTCCACAAACCATATAATATGAAATAATTAAACAATTGCTTACAGAGAGCGTCTAACGCGTATGGGAATCAAAGCGGAGTCACTTGAACCGGAGTGGTGCTATCAGAATGAGGGGTACTGTTATTAATTATCTGTGATCTATAATTGTCTGTGGTGTTATAAATATGGCGGGAATTACTAATGTCACTTGTATTAAATTGTTATTTGGTACCTAGTTGCATAAAACTGTCTATAATACTTTAATTGGTCATTTATCAATTTAGGTTATATAATAAGACTTTCGTTATGCCAAATGAATCAATATTTTTTTCTAACGTTGACATTATGATTCCCACATATTTTAATAACAATTTTTGAAGTCTAGAATTATACATTAAGATAATATATTTTATGACTTATTCAATGTTTAAGTACCTAAAATCAATATTCGCAATAAAATTAGAACAGGCATTTATGTAATAGATTGTAAAATACTCACACTTATAATGACGTACAACACATTTCTTATGTATTGCATGAAGACTTTTGCATATTTTTAAATGCTGTTAATATGCCTTATTGGCATCGGAATAAAGTTTAATATTGATATAAAACATTAAAATATATTTAAGAAACGAAAAGTGTTAAAAGCATTTGACATTGCGCTCTGTAATTCCTTATGAGATTATATTTTATTTAGATATTAAAATTTTATGGATTAAATAATAATTATTATATTTGTATGTGTTGTTTTATTTTTGAAAATTACATTAGCATCGGAATGGTGAGGACATTAGCCAAGTTGTAATCTAAAAATACTTGAAAAGGAATATATATTTCAATCAAAGAATCATAATCGAAAAAAACTATATATTTAGTCAACACAACAATATTAACATTATTAAAAATACGGCATCAAATAGGGGTATGCCAATTCCTTTCTGCTAACCAGTGGCATCTCTCGTATGTCACTGGCAGAGTTAAAGTCAACAGTTCCCATACCGCACGCTGGCATATTTCCTTGTATTGCCACTGAACTGATGAATGGCAGGGTGCCAGAGACTGACACTGCTCCATTTATAATCAATCCATCTGATGCAATGCTGATCATTGGCGGCGGCAAATTTGATAAAGTTTCGAGCAACACTTGCCCACTAAAACCGCCAGATGGGGAAAAATTTTGGAAACTATTTCTGCCAACCGCATGTGGGTTATTTCTTGATATTCCGTATCTTTCCATGCTCTGTCCGTAGCCATAAAATTGGGCGCAAATTTTCTGTAAAATAAAACATATTACTACAATAGTTGAATTTGCAATAATTGCTAAAATATTATTTCAATTACTGATGTTCGATTTATGTATCAGGATTCAGGATGTATGAAATTTTTTTGCGAAAAACTAACTTTAACCAACTTTAATAAATTATAGCAAAAACCTTTAGTTCAAGGACCTTATTACTTTAATTACAAGAGGTACATAATTTTTGAGTCACTCTGAAAAAAGGATAGTTACCACAACACTATTTTAGGCGATACCAACACCACACTAAAATGTCTTACCTCATAAAATAAAACTTGCAAACATAAAACGAACAATGTTTTGGTCCGCATGTTGAATTATTTGATAACTATGCACTTTATATTGACAATAAATGCTAACCCACTGCCCTATTTATATAAAATGAATATTAAATTACACAACGATATAAAGTACTTACGACACGATGTTTTTGTCAATTGCGATACATTGTATAATTACTATTCTCAATTATTACGAAATGCTTGATAACTTTCTTCTATATTCACACGTAGTGACGGCGGACACACTGTCGTTATAATTTCATAACTAATACTATACTGCGTATTTTAATGCTTTACAACAAATTTATGCTGCGTTGGTGATTTTTTTTTTTTTGTAAATTGTCGCTTGGGCAGACCCTGTGTCATATTTTTTTATATACCAAATACATTTCTAATCGGTTTGTGGATCACCGCTGACCCATGAAAGCGAGACAGAGATAGAATTCCGATTAAAAATATATATAGCTAGGATATCCGAAGAAAAGACATATTTTTGAAAAGAAATAGTGTAGACAAAAAAAGACAAACATAAAATTAAGTTATTGTTAATATGAATGATATTGATCTACGTTAACCTATGCCATAATAGACTTTATCTATTTCCATTACATACATTTTAATTTCATTCATGAAGTAGGTATGAATGAAAGTGATATCTTCATAATTTATTCATTTTACTACCCAAGTAGCAATAGATACAAATATTGACTATAAAATAATGATAAAAACAAATGTTTATCATAAGTATGTTTATTTAATATTAAAGCTATGGGAATAAAAAAATAATAAATAACTACTTATATTATATACGTAGAAATACATTTTAAAAGTTGGCTAACGTTGACAAATTGTTACATAATTAATAACTTATGAGAAAATTAAATTACAATGCAGTTTAATTGCATAATACTGTACCTTTAGTGCACACGTAAGAATAAAAACGTAGCATAAATATTAATTTCTATTGCAGCATATACCTACAGAAATAATTGTAAATAAGGTACATTTTTTAATACGTGCTACACGGATAAATTGTTGTTCCAGGCCGTAATAAGTATCATTACTTTTTTTCTGTAATTAATGACATTAAATAATTTAGGAACATAAGACAATAAGACATAACACATAAAAATATAAGCAAAATTGGGCAAGATTTAGCCAACAGATATATTTTATGAGGTACATATTCCGTGTGTTATTTTATAATAGAATCTAAAAATATATATACTATAAACATTGTTTGAAATTTCGTTATTACGATAACTAAATCGATGATTGACGTCAAAACTGGTATACTCTAAAAATTTGATGAAAAACAAACTGCATTATGATATATAGAAATAACAACTTGCGTACTTCCCGTAGGAGAATTATTGCGCGCGAATTATTAGTGGTCTAAAATAAAGAACGCATATTTTATCAGTAGCATCAGGCAAGGTGCCAGGGCGCTTGCATGACGAGGTTGCCGACCCACAGTCCAATATATACGTCCACGTATTTTGGATGATATTTTTGCACTTAATTTATCAGGCGGGTGAACGGTCGAGACCGATTTGCTGTGAATTTGGTATCTAGAAATATTACTATTAACAATATTGTTATCACAAGTCGGTTGTAGATTTTAAACAATACATATAGTGAAATACATCAATGTTAAAATATTTTTTTAGAGAAATTTAAATCACTTATAAATATAAATTTTTAAACAAGACTTTTTGGTAGTATATTGTACTAAATACAATAAGAATGACTATCATGTCATACTCACAAATGACATCAATGCGTATAATCCCACTAATATTATAAACTTTAAAAATTGTAAGTGTGATTGAATTCTTGTGACCATAGACTAGGTGGTACGTTTTTTTTTTTTTTTTTTTATAGTGGGGAAATCTTGCATAGATACCCACGGCCCCCGGGGCTGGAGCCGTGGGTTATGTTGGATTCTTACCGACCAAAACCCCACTGTGTTCCGTCTAGCCACTTGAGTGAAGGGGCCACGGGAGCTGATTAAAATACGTCCGCGTACGTACCAAAACAACATAATAAGTTACAGAAATACTCGCTTTTTTCCGCGCTTTCGTCTACGGGTAAACTAATAAGCAGACTAAGTGGTAGAGTCTATAAAAATACATTCTACATATATTTATTGTAGCTTAACCTGATATAATAAAAAGTTTTCTTTTTCTATGTCAAAGAGCTGGTGGGTCACCTGATGGTAAGCGCTACTTCCGTCCCTGAACATTTGCAGAGGCATAAGAACATTTGCAAAGGCGTAAGTTTCGGCAATACGCCTCTACAAATGGATTGGTGACTTTAAATGGGAAGAGATAAAGAAAGGAGGGAATAAAGGAACGGACTGGGAAGGGTAAGGAGAAGCATATGGGCATATTTCTAGCCAGGGATGATGCATCCGTCCCTTTTCAATGTATATCCACATAAATAAATTTCTAACAAAAACATGATGACGCTTACCAAATACATTCTTTTGTATTTGCACTATACACGATGTTATTAGGAATAGCAATAAAATTTTATATCAAACAAGTACGTTGTCATCAATATATCAGTAAATAATTGGGTTTAAGTCTAAATTG
The DNA here is from genome assembly GCF_012273895.1 of Zerene cesonia. NCBI lineage: Eukaryota > Metazoa > Arthropoda > Insecta > Lepidoptera > Pieridae > Zerene > Zerene cesonia. The sequence goes on from NC_052120.1 coordinate 1,618,359, forward strand.
TTAATAATTATTGAATATTTTACAAATCGGTACCCAAGATTTAGGACAACAGTGCTCCGTTCAGTTATTTGTTTATTTACGAATTATTTAGATACGCTAATTGGCGTATGTAATTAGGACAGTCAAGTACATTAGATAATGTTGTTCGCGAGAATTGCTCGTACTGCATTGTTTTCTTATCAACATCAATATACTTCGTGTCGGGAATTTGTAAACAATTGACAAAGTCTATGCAGGAATTGTGGTAGAGGTTGAATTACCTTTCTATATGATTTAAACACAATTTAAGGTTAGGTTTTTGAAACACAAGCAAATTTTGTTAGGATTCTTATGAAATACGTGCAAAATTTTCTTTCCGGTAACAATAATGCGGATGTTATTTGAAAAAAATTCGACAATACTGGTTGCAGTGAAAAATTCTTAATTACATTAGTGTTCACTACAGTATTAGTTATGTATTTAAGATTTAATAAAAATTACATCAATAGGCAGTCACCTTAATCCCGACTCGTAGGATTTTTCCAATACTTCCAAAATTTGATACAGGTCATTGAGACAGGTCATTTACTTACCGGCTTATACTAACGACTATCTATCCATATTAAACATATGCGTTATACGTAATTACAAGAAATGAAAGAAATAATACAATTTAGTTAAAAAAGCGCGGGTCAAATGCTATTGACCAACCTACGCGTTATCGCTATCGATGTAAAAACGTGCCCCTGACATTCACAAACATTTACTTATATTGCGATAATTCAACGGCCAAAAATTATCTGTTTTTTCCTACTACCGTATTTGGTAGTACCAATATCTATACAACATAAATCTCGGCATTTTTAATTATAATACTTATTATGTTAAATCGATATTTTAATTATGACAAATTTCGTTTCTGTAGTTACTAGCAACAATCGAAACATTGGTGGCTCACAAAGTGTACGCCTAAAACTGTCATTTAATGAAAAATCTATTATTTTCATTATAGCTGTGTTGGTAAAAAGTTCATTATTTTAATAATTTAGATGACAAACGATTAGTAACAGTTATTAAAAACATTCACGATACAAAATTTTAGAAGAAACTATGTATATTGATAAAATACTACATCTGTTTGTATTATCGCATAAGCAGAAGGGCTGATGCGATTTCTATTTAAATACATAATTTGCATTAATATACCTACACACAACTGATCTGGACAGAGTTTTCACATAGATATGTATCATAGATTGGGCCATGATAATTATAAGAAACCTTAATTGTAAATTGTGTTATAATAACACAATTTATTTGACTAGACTTCTTAAATAGAAAAAGAAAGAGCTTTTCTTTTCTTACTGTAGGGCATAGATTTCAAAAAATGTTTTGATTTCAAATAATAATAGCATAACATACGCTTGTGACCAATGCATTTGTGGAATTTCGGTATTTTGATGCTGTGATATTTTTATACTTTCAAATGTTTTGTGTGTGGGTGAACTGTAAAATTTACTTGTTAATACGTGAGCGTTGGCTTTTCCCGCACAATTATTTTAAATTGTTTAATTGTAGACGTTTTCCTAATGTATTCTTGACCTATGCCAACTCTTGTGAATCACTGTTGTAAAAATTTAACAAATTATAATTGTAATGTAATGTTTTTATGTTGGAACGGTATTTAGATCTTTTGGTTCACCTGATGGTAAGCTATTACCAACGCCTTAGAACGTTTACAGAGGAAGGAGTCTATGTAATTGCGTTGGCCGCTTTTGGACGGGGAAAAGGATACGAGCTTCCAGCTTCCCCACTCACCGAACGAAACACAGTAGCATACGCGTGATACTATTTCACATCGACCATTTGTGGAGGTGTAGTTTGTTCCCGGTGCGATCTAGCCCAATTTGTACCGAGGCGTGCTTGTCTTATATAATAATAGTTACATTACAATTATAATTTTAATACTCACATTGAGATTTAACATTTTTTAATTAGGTATTTATTTCAATATCGTCTCGATTTAGAAAGAGACATTGTAATACATAGTCTTAATCTATTTGACCTATAACACGCTGGATATAAACTTACTAGGTCTTAAATATAACGTTTAAATACATATAAATAAGCAATAATAATGTGAACTAATGTCTCAAAACAAGCTGGTACATACGAATAGGTACCTAACTATAAAAACAAACGCATTTTTGTAAGTTTCACTTTTCAACCTATTAAAATAATTTTTTATTACCATATCAACGACAATTACTATGGTTTTCCATGCATGCTCTCTTGAACATTTTATTTATTGAAAATTGCTTATGAATACTTCTCAGGATCTATCATAAATAATATCTAAGGACTGGCAAGACAAAATTCTCTTTTAAGATTTACACAATTCTGTAAAGCTTCTGCTATGACCCCATATCCCCTTTCAAGAGAACATAAAACAAACTTTCTCAAGAAGTGTTTGTCACGGGATGTTAACCCAGTTTTCATCTGGACACTCGTAAAATGTTAATTCCTGTTGCCCCATAGTTTATATTTAACACTAATATATCAACAGAACTGAGACTCAATTGAGCAATTTTTACATCGATGGCAATAGAGGTGGTGGGTCGCCTGATGGTAAGCGCTACCAACGCGCATGAACATTTGGAGAGACGGTCGATTGCAGACCTTACGCCTCTACAAAAGGATTGCCGACTTTATATTGTAAAAGGATTTAGAAAGGGTTGATGAGAGGAATTAAGAAAAGGAGTGAAGAAGGGTAATAGGGAAATATAGTCTTCGATGGGGGTGTGGTACTTCGCCAGTGCGAGCTAGCGGAATTAGTGTTCGACTTCCACAAAAACAATATAAATTATTACATTTCAATTATTACATAGTAAACATTAAGATCAAATCATCATAATTTAAGGTCAAAATTATCTATGAAAAAAAAAGTTTATAAAATTGCTGATTGTACAACATGTGAAATAAAAACAATACAGTATCAAACTATTTACGACAACGTACTTAGAACAGCGTTATTACATAAGGAATTCACCATACACATATTTCGATAGGTGTCAGCAAATACGGGATTATACTGTTATTATGATCAAAACTGGAAATATTTGGATAAACACGGAAGCGTTTGCGCATCTATAGAAGTCGTACCCAAGGACTCCCAAAACCACCCAACAAAACCCCGTCCAAAAGCAAATAGAAAAATTCAATTATATGCAAATAACGCGTAACCCAACGATCCCGCTAGTAGTCAGTACAAAGGCTAGTGTAGTTTCCAACGCTTCGCGATGTGGACGGGCGCGGTGCTGCTGTGGCTCGTGGCGTGCGCGGGCGCAATCACCCGCGATCAGTTCTACCCCTATGGCCCCGAGCTCGATGAGACCCTGCCCCGGGGCGCGGATGTTGCCTCCACTGAAGTGCCCTTCAATGTGCCCATCGTTTTCTTCGGAGAGACTTATGAAAGCGTCTTTGTAAGTATATTCTGGAAGTGAATTTGTATGATGGTGAATGAAATTGAAATAGGCTTAGTATGCATTTTTGCCATAATTAACGATTAATGATATATTTAGATTTTTGTATATTTTAGATAATATTTATGTTGGATTGCTACAAATTTTGAAAATGTAAATATTTTATGTTTTGTACGTCTGTCTGTATTAGGGGATGAAATAATTTTATTTTATCTCTTGTAAGATTCTTACTAATTATTTCAGATTATTATAATGTCAATATAATAGAATTTTATTCTATAATTACAGTAAAACGCTATAAAAGATTCACGTTACTTTTTTGATAATTTCACGTAAAATTTCACCTAGGTACTTACATATCATTTTATTTTCAACTGTGATATGTATAGTACTATACAGTTAATATGACGATTAATCGATCGTGATAAAACTTCGTTTTTTAAATATTCCAGTTGGTCCAATGTTTCATACATAATTAATTTGGTAAAATGTAAACTCAATTTCTACAGAATCAGTCTATACTGTAATTAAAGAATTCTTTATTCAGCTCTGTTCAGTTTTTGAAAATTTGCATAACTTATGCAAATTTGTGGGATTTCTCTTCGTAGTACCTGGATTTTACACTTTAATCTTGTTATTTAATTAACCCTTCGACAAATTTGCTAACGAATTATAATTATTAGGTCGTAGGTTTATGTCATAACATATACTTATACCATGTAAGGCTACGACGCGAATTTCGGTGACATAGCCTGTATGAAAATGATGCAGGGCATTATGTGTTCTAACACATAAGGAATACAGAAGTGCACCTACATGATCCTTTTTTTTAAAGGTTGTGTAGCAAATGATAGGTCATCACCTATCTTATTTCAAACAATAAAAGCACTTTACGTTGCTGTCACGATTCATTTCCTTATAATAATAGACTAATATCTAGAAAAATAGATAAATACTTGACACTATGATATATTTATCTCTTAGATTTTATCCCTATTAATTATTGAAACAACTTTTATAATGCCTGTTGATTGTTTTCACAGATACACAATTTATTAAATATACATCCAGTATCTACATCTCTAAACTCATTTTTAAACGTTGACGTTATACCAATCATATGTTATAAGTTTCAATTAATTTTATGTTAAGTGTATAGAGACATACCAAAGTTTTTAAATGAGTTTGCTATTAAGCCATAGATGTGAATTAAAGTGACATCTGACACTTATCAATAATTCAAATATGTAATCCACGTGCCACGAGTATTTTAAATTAATTTTAAACTTATTCAATTAGATCAACGACCGAAGTTAACAATGACTCTTATTGAATAAACAACAGACCTCATTAGTGGTTAATAACTTCCTAATTCTATTATATTACTAAACACCTATTGTATTTCTATAATGAAATAGGATTATTCGGAATTTTATTTAAGTGTTTACGTAACGACATAACATTCGGGAATGAATTGTACATATCACGTAGAGAAACGATCAAGTTTCTTATTCTTAAATTTTTGTTAGCTGAAGCCAACATAAATATTGAATGAACTCTTTTTTGAAGTCTACTTGACGGGATATGTAATCCCGCTTAAACATCCAACATAAAATACAAAAATATATAAAAATTGCACCAATTATGTGTTGGCAGTCATCTTGCATTTGAAATTTGCGACTGTGTTTAATATCTATTCTACTAGTCAAACCCCTTCATTCAACCCTATTTTCTTACGACATATTGAGGAGATCGTGAAAAATATGTAATCCGGCTGTTATTGACCAATTTTCATCAAACATAGCTAATAACACCCGACTCACTTTCAAAGCAAAATATATAAAAATAAAGTCGGTTCATCCATGCAGATGGCTTCGAAGCCACAATCAGACACACAGACACGTTCAATTTATAACACCCCATCCATCTTCCGAAGTTCTCTGGTGGCCAAAATGCTAAAGGCACTCTGCCTGTCTGTAATGCTTTCGTATCAAAATCACTGAAGAGACTTTAATGAAATTTTGCCACGAATAGAGATTAGACTAGAAAAACTTACTGTCAAATGCTAACGTAGTGTATACGAGCGAAGACGTGGTAAGAAAATTAGTTTATATTTTTATTGTGGTAGTCGAGCACGCTTCGGCACGAATTGGGCCAGCTCGCACCGGGGAAGTACCACACCCCCACAGAAAACTGGCGTGAAATAGTGGCATGCCACTGTGTTTCGTACGGTGAGTGGGGGAGCCGGAGGCCCATTTCCTTTTCCTCACCCATCCCAGTCCATTCCTTCTTTCCAGTCTTTAATCCTTTCCTTTTCCCTTATCCCATAAAAGCGGGCAGCACATTCGTAGAGGCACGAGGTTCGTACCTTTGCGAATGTTCATGGGCGGTGGTGATCGCTTACCATCAGGCGAACCACCAGCTCAGTTGCCCGCTATGACATAAAAAAAAAAAAAAAAAAAAAAAAAGTTTCGGTTTGACTAGCCTAGTGTAGATAAGTTTTTAATTTTTCCCACGAATATAATTTACGGACTACACACGAAGGACTCAAGGTTATCCCAATAAACAATAGCCCTTATTACTTCGACGTTTAGTCATTTCCTTTGACAATAACATTAAAACATAGTTTCGGATGCCTACTCTTTTAATTTGTTAGTAAGATTAATTAAATGTATACGTTGGCTTTTAACACAATTATTATTGAAAAATAAAAATAAAGATTCTGGAATTTTTATAAAATGAAGATAATGCACAAATTTAACATCATAAAAAACCGAACCACTTAAATATTAAATCAAAATGAGCTTGTTTGATTATTTATTCGATTTCGGAAGCACACATGATATAAATACTAAGAGATCTTTTGACTAGAAATAAATCTTTCGATTCTTATTAAATCATAATCATATTACAAATTGACTGAGCTAAAGAAACTAATATCTTTGTTTTTAATTCAAATATTACATTCCGTTGCGTATTTTATGTGTATGATAGTCCATTATTCCGAAAATTTGCAAGCGATAAGTAATGAACTTTAGCGATAAGTTGCAATTTGCAACGGAAGCGCACGTGGGTGGGTCGGACAACGTCGGTCACTAACTGATATTGCTTTTTAATCCATTCCTGATAATTAAAAAGAAATGTACAATTAGTTATAAATTTGAAGAGTTCCTTATCTCACCATAAGCCAACCGACCTTTAGTAGTCGGTATACTTACTATCAGGAAGGGGGTCACACCATTTTGTCTCCAAGATATCTTTGTATAAATATTGTCTTTGATCAAATTATTCCTCCTTGCATCATAATTAATGTTGTGAACATTTAAAGAAAATTTCTGGATGAAAAGGCTAGACAATTCGATGGTAATTCAAAATAATCCGTATGATGGTTAATTAAAATTAACAAAATTATTATTATTTATTCAATTAGATTCTTTATACAAGCAGTTTTAAATCGTTATAACATAATTTTAACCTCTGTTTCGCAAACCAGTTGCTACAGAAAAGAGCCGGCAAGAAACTCTGTAATTGCTCTTTTATAAAAGAAGCAAAGCAGAAGAAATTCGATTGCTAAGAAGGGTTGACGGGTGGCCGAGAAGTTAAGCGTTTCTACAGTTCGACGAATAACCCGGGTTCGAATCTCGACGCGTGATATTTTTTTTTCTTTTCTTTACGAATTCTCAACATTTACCTTCTTTTTCAGGTCAACAACTATGGGCTAATTTCATTTAGAGCGGACTTCCCTAGTTTCTTGAACGCTGAATTTCCTCTACCCTATGCGTCCATCGCTGCCTTCTATTCAAATGTGGATACTTCGGTGTCAGGAGCAGTTTACTTTAAAGAATCAAACGACACACACATCATACGGAAGGCTGCAGACAGCGTTCAGAATTCTTTCAACGAATATTACGATTTCGAACCTAAAAGTGTGTTTATAGCTACGTGGATTGACGTGACATACGCAGGAGGTGAGGATAGAAGGAACAGTTACCAAATCGCTGTAATAAGTAATGGAACGGAAAGTTTTGTGGAACTATTGTACCCCGAACGGGAAATACAATGGATTCAGAAGGAAACCGCTCCGGGCAGTTTACCTGATGCTAAAGCGCAAGCTGGATTTATCGCTGAGGATGGCCGCGTGTTCACATTGCGAGGCTCTGGCAGTCATCAGATCAGAAACGTTGTATCGTAAGTTACAGTTCATAAGAGAAATTCTTGAGAAATACATTACTAGTTACAATTATTTTTCTGATGTTCTTTTCTAAAAAGTTCTTTATATTTTCAGATGGTCCAATGTCCGAGAGCCTGGTAAATACGTTTTTCGCATTGGTGATATCCTACCCAACGAAACAATCGCTGTTCCCGATCAATACAATGAAAATGAAATAGAGATTTTAGAAGAATCCGACACGTGTGCACAAAGTGGACCCAGTGTTTGTCACCTTCAGGCGCGCTGCCTAGATTATCCTGCTGGAATCTGTTGTCAATGTAATGATGGTTTTTACGGTAACGGAAAATCCTGCATCAAGGATGATGTACCTCTTAGAGTGCATGGTAAACTGAAGGGTGTTTTGAATAATGTCAACCTGAACGATGTAGATGTACAAGCGTACGTAGTCGTAGCCGACGGACGTTCCTACACTGCTTTATCGCAAGCTCCCTCCACACTTGGCAGTAGCCTACAGCTCTTGAGCGTATTTGGTGGTGTCGTAGGATGGTTATTCGCTAAGCCATCGGGTACAGCTAAAAATGGATATCAACTTACTGGCGCACAATTTAATCACACTGCTGACATTTATTTCCCTGAAACAAACGACAGAGTTATCATTGAGCAAGAATACTTGGGACATGATGTGTTTGATCAAATCACTCTTGAAGCGGATATTCGAGGCACAGTTCCTACGATTGCTAAAGGAAGTAGACTAGAAGTAACAGAATTCGAAGAGCAGTACACCACTGTAGAGGCCGGTTTAATTCACAGTGTATCAACCCGCACATATTTAAACAAAATCACAGGACAACAATATTTACAAAGGGTTTCACAAACATTTTCTTTTAATACGTGTAAATTTGCAACATTTTCGGACGATGACAAAATTCCTTTAACTCTTAAAGCAACGAAAAATTACTTAGGATATGAAGTAAGAGAAAACATCGTCAGATATGGAACTAGTAATAAAATAGCGGTAATGGGCCAGGAAGATCCATGTATCAAGGGAAGAAGCACTTGCGGTCCTCACAGTACATGTATTCCTCAAGATAACAACTTTTCTTGTGTTTGTCAATCAGGATACACTAGCGTGTATACAAACGAAGATACTACTACATGTGTTGACATTGACGAGTGTGCCGCTGGTACCCACAACTGTGACATTAATGCCGATTGCTTTAATCTCGATGGTAGTTTTCAATGCAGATGCCGTGAACGCTTCGAAGGTAATGGTGTTCAATGTAGCTTGAAATTACGATGCAGTAACAAGGTATGTGATCCAAACGCGCAGTGTATTGAAAATCCTGCGGAAGAACCATTTTGTTTATGTAATGCGGGTTATACTGGTGATGGAGAAAGATGTTGGAAGGCGTACTGTACTAATTGCTCACCATATGCGCATTGCAGCATCTCAGAAGATACTTTCAGTTACAACTGTCAATGCAACCCAGGTTATATCGGTAACGGTGAACAATGTGCGGAGGATGTATTAATTATACCTACGGTTAGTGTAACTACGGAAGCAGTAAACGTACCAATTGAAACAACAACACCCATGCCTTCAGAAGCCGATTACAATGAAACATATGTATTACCAGATTGTAATGCCTTTGGCTGCAGTTGTCCTCCTGGATATTCAAGCTACAAGGACGATAGGGACAATGACTTATGTCGAATTGACTCATTTACGGACCCTATTATGCCTCCAGATAATGATACATCAAGTACGTATTATGCTTATATGTATTCTATATATTTTCTTTTGTTCTGAATATTATGGTGGTTTCTGAGTGTTTAAAGGTTCCAGCTATAATTAAAATTATCTTTCATTTATTTATTTAATTGTTTATTGAAAAACAAATCTTTGGTCAATATTTTGTGTCAACTTTATGGAATTGAATAATACCTAGTGGAATATATATGCTTAGGACAATTCTACTTACTTGTATTATGACGTCGTTTTAGTCTTATTGAACGAATTACTTTTCTTTTCAGTACGATGCAGGTCGGATTCTGACTGCCCACCAAATGCAGTTTGTTTGTTTTTAAATGAAATGTACATAGCAAACGATCAGGAGGAAGGCCAGTGCCAATGTCAAGAGGGCTATGTAGGAGATGCCTATGAGTGCATAGAAAGAACAGGAGCAAGCTGTTCATGTGGTCTCGGAGCACATTGTATCGAGACCGCATCAGGCGATCTCTTGTGTGTCTGTGATTCTGGGTATCACGGCGATGGGTACATATGCCGACCCAACTTCAGCTGTAACAATAATTCTGACTGTGAACGCAACGCGGAATGTCGACCAGATCCCAACACAAATGAATACGTGTGCCAATGTATCGAAGGATACATTAAAGATCAGAGTGACGCCTGTATTCCAGATAAGCAATTGTGTAACGGAGCTGTGTGCGCTGAACATGCGTCTTGTCTTTACGATGATGCTATTGGTGTTAGTTATTGCCATTGCGATGAGGGATATGAAGGCGAGGGGATCTCTCAGTGTGTCCCTCAAGGAAGAACTTGCGACGTCGTCGACGATTGTAGTCTAGATGCGATTTGTACACCAGTTGAAGACTCATATCAATGCATATGCAGAGAAGGATTCATTGGAGACGGATATAATTGCAGTCCCGAAATGAACTGCCGAAATAATCCTCAGTTATGCGACATTCATGCATCATGTTTGAAAACTAGCGATGGATATGAGTGCGAATGTAATACTGGGTACAAAGGCAATGGAAGTATTTGCGAGCTTAACCCTAGACAATCTGGAAACTTCTTAGTTGCAAGCGATGGAGCTTCTGTTTATCGTGTGCCATTCAAAGTTACGCAGAGAGATTTCGCCACACCATTCAACAGCGCCATCTACCAGATCGCTGTAGGAATAGACGTAGACTGCTTGACTGGCCATATTTATTGGGGTGATGTCGTCGGTAATACAATCAAGAGAGCTTTGTATGATGGATCAGGATTTGAACAATTTTTATCTAATGGTAAGTAAATTACAATATTATAGTTTTACTAGCTGCACCCGGCAAACGCTGTTCTGCCTTACTCTTATCATTTAGGGGTATGAAAAATAGATGTTGGCCGATTCTCATAGATACCGGATAAGCACAAAAAATTTCATCAAAATCGGTCAAACGGTTTCGGAGGAGTATGGCAACGAAAACTGTGACACGAGAATTTTATATATTAGATTTATTTTTGAACTGTATAATTACAAATTATTTTTGTAGATGTTCAATCACCAGAAGGCATTGCCATAGACTGGTCTGCAAGGAATATATTTTGGACGGATTCAAAGAAACTCACTATAGAAGTTGCAAATTTAGATACAAAAGTCCGTAAGGTACTGTTTTCTAAGAACGGCATTTCCAATCCTCGAGGCATAGCTGTTCATCCTGGTAGAGGGTAAGCTAATGTTTTTAATCATTCTTATAAATAATTAAGGGTCCTAATCAAGGGATATCTTATTTAATTCATCTTCTGTTCACAGAAAAATCTTTTGGTCTGATTGGAATCGTTCAGGTCCTAAAATTGAATGGGCTAACATGGATGGGACTCAAAGGGGCATATTACTCGACCAATCAGATGTGAAGCTTCCCAATTCATTAGCGATCGATTGGGTCAGAGATCGCCTTTGTTACGCAGATGCTGGACTATTCACCATTAGATGTGTGGGCATAGACAACCTTGAAAGAGATACAATAGCCGCAAATTGTTCGTATCCATTTGGTTTAGCTATAAATGGAGACAAGTTTTACTGGACTGATTGGAAAACGTAAGTCCAAAGAATATGTAAAGAATATTTTAAATTTATTTGCTTTAGATTTTAAATTTAATAACTTCCTTCTATAAACTCATACATATAACACTCATATTTGATTTCACAGACTTAAAATAGAATCCATAGACACGTTAACGGAGATAAAAGGTCAGGTGCCAATCGCCACAGCGTCAAGAAGATTATACGGCGTCTCTGTGGCACCAGAGGAATGTCCTGCCTTAAGCAATGTTTGCCAATACAGGAATGGTAATTGTTTAGCCAACCAGATCTGCTTGCCCAATGGTCAGGGCGGCAGGTCTTGTGTGGAGGGAGTGAGCAGTGGTCAAAATTATTAGATTACTGTATATTTTACAAAAATATAGTACGCGTACAATGTTGCATGGAAATTTATGTATTTTTTATATTGTTGAGCAAAGTCATTGTGCGAATTTATAAAGAATCATGTTCAAATTTTATTTTTATATAATTGTTAGTGTCTGAATACGCTAGTACTGGCAGAGTTATCAAATTTATTAAGAATATTTTTTACAAGGGTAATGTTTTTTCTATTAATTTCAATGAGGTGTAAAGTAAATTAATTATTTGAGTGTTATAGAATATTAAGAATGAAGGCGCTGTATTTAACATCTATTTATCTATAAACATATATTTAATATACTAACCTAGTAAATATACCTTAATTTATTTAATAGATGTACTTAAGATATATATTCTAAGAAAAAAAACAATGATTAAGAAACATCACAAAAAATAAACATAAGTACATAATTTTAACTAGATTTGCCTGATACCAAAGTGAATGTATGGTGTAAATATATTATTACGTGAAAAATATGTCAATTTGTTTTATTAGAGCCATAAATCCTATTTTTATTTACAGAACACCTGATGGTCGAAATTCCATCGTCACACAAATCAATTATTTTCTTCAAAACACATGGCTGTCTTACAAAATTAATAAAGTCAATTCTTATTAAAAATCTTAGTTAAATATGTAATTGTTGCTTTAGGACCAATTTTACAATCTTTCGTTAAATATATCTATGCAATAAAGTATTACCCAACAATATAAAAATGTCACCTGTTGAATGAACACAATTTTGATATTGCTTTATACGACATTTAACGAATCAATTTTAACCAAGGATTGAAAAATTGACCCTAAGTTCTGCAGGTTAGATTGTATAATGCGAAAGTTAGTTATATAGTAAATTTTAAATTAAATGACTATTTCTTTATAATAGAAAACAACCTAATTACATACTACCTATATATCTTATATAAATGTATTATAACCAAGTAAAAAATACACTCCATTCAGTGGCGTAGCACGCAAGATTTTCACGTTTTCAAGGAACCAGGGGCCGACTTGGTACCCTTTGTTAATACTTAAAGTATAAAGGTAAGACGGGACCTTATTACTAAGAATGTGGTGTGCGTCTGTTCATCAGTTTAATTTTTTATTTATAATTAGAATTAATAAATTGGTGCCTTTAACTTTTAGTAAGTCTATACTTATTGCCCAAAATTTTTAACCTATGTTTAAAATTTTGCGGATTGCAATAAAAAAATATGGACACTTGCATAGTTAAGAATATTTTTGTGGTGTTAATTTTTTTTAAGAAACACATTTTAATTAAATAAGATCTTTATTTTGAAGGATACAAAATCAGCAATACAACAAAAATAACGTGTACAAACTAATAATTATCGAATCCAAATGAGCTTACATTTTAAATATTCAGATTTTTTAATTATATAGAAATTGCTTACAGTAAATTTTAATACACTAAGATAATTACATAATGCTTGCAATCGCAAGATGAATTGTTTTAAATTACTTTAAAATCATAATCATAACGAAATTTAACAGTTTCTTGATAGACAATGTTTACAAAATTCAAACTTAAACATAAATTTTCTAACTTTTCCTAAAAAATTGTTTGATATTTTTTATTCTCTCTTTGCCTAGGCTGTACAAGTGATGGCCCGAGTGGAGTGTGGGGCAGATGACATATCTATCTGTTTCACTGATTGGCTGTCTGCCTAGGCCATACACCGCGTGATTTTATAGCTCAACAACCCAATAAAAGCCTCAGATACGGTTATTCCCGTTACTTATTTTAATAACAGAATTTTTGAAAATGTTCGCGGGTAAAAATCGCGGCAAAACTAGTTTGTTGTACATTTGACGATACACAGCTTTTTTACAATCACGTTTTCACCTCGGGCGGTTTTGTGTCTAAATAAATGGTTCTTCCGTTTTTAAATTGTTGAAATTATAACAGACATTAGTTTGTTTTTCAAGTTATTACTGGCAATAATTAATACATAAATTAGTTTAAATATTGTAAACATTTTCTCCAAGAACCATATAACTTAGAAAATCTCAACTAGCTCCTAAGATTTATTTAAAAACATATAACTAATTTAACAGTTTCACCACTTAATATAATTTTTTATCAGTGTAATAATTGGAAAGGCGCGAAACGATGCTATTGGACAATTACTTTACATTGATATCTGACATTAGATTGAAAATTGAAAAAAAAAAGAATTAACTGTTTCTTTTTCTATACTCAAAGTAATTTAATTGTCAATGTCATCTATCCCCAGACCTCTTCAGTACGGCCGAATTTGAATACAAGGGATCCAGCAAAGATGAACGCGTTTTGTAGGAATAAGCTCACTCCGGGCCAAGTGTGCTTGCTGCTGCCTGAAATATGGGAAAATATTGGTTTATTACAGGAAAAAAACATTGAAATGAAATTTTACCGACAGAATTATATTTGCTGTACATTCATTTTCTTCATTGAATTTTCTTCTCAATATATATCCGACGGCAGGTAAATCATACACAGTTGCAGATACAAAATTCCAATTAATATTGTTCATCATAAATGCAATGATGATTTATAAATACATCTTTTTAAATTCCTTCTTTTAACATATTTCAGTACAAATGGCAAAACCAACTATCATTTACTGAAAGACTCACCCGCATTAACATAGTTAGCAAAGAGTATCCAACAAGCAGCAATGAGGGAGGCAAAACCAACAACAAATCCCAGAAACAGCCACAGCCTAGCGCCGCGCGGTCCCATGCACCCTCCCGTATATGTCTCACCTCGAACCTGCAATGATACATCATCATCAGCCCATATATGTTCCCACTGCTGGGACACAGGCCTCCTATGAGGGTTCAGGCCATAATCCACCACGCTGGCCAAGTAGCCAAGTAGTGCAATGATACAAATTAATAAAATCAAAATTGTTTATTTAGTAACAATACATTGATTCACCAAAAATCGGGCACGACAATCGCCTCAATTAGAATTATACCTGTGCTAGAGACCATCAATATACATTAAATGAGCCACTGGCTTCGTTCAGGTTTATTGGGCATAAAATAGCCTACATTGCTCAGTGAAGATGTAGCTTTCTTTATATTTTTTAAAATAGATTCAGTAGTATTTGACAAACATGAAAAATCAACCCATATAGTCCATAAAATTATAGCATAGATTTATGAAGTGTGTTTGAGGATAATTTGGAGTTTTAAAATTGAAATTATTTTAACTTGAATGAATTTTTCAGCATTCAAAAGTTGTAGTTCGAGTACAGAAATATATTTTAACAACAATTATTGAGATTAAATAAAAAGTTCTATCAAAGTTTTATCATTAAATCATGCAAAGACATTAAAAGTTACAAAATTTTTGGGTAACATTTATTTTGAGTATTTCATTAATTTTTTTATTTTAAGAAACACACCTTTTGTGTTACATGTGTACTTAAGCTATGGAACATTTATAAATATAAGTTGGCATATGCACAATCAGTTATATATGACTACAACTTAAATACGTTTATCATGAATTTATGAGATCAAACAAAACTCATAACTAAGAGTCAACTAAGAGCAACTTAAAAATAAGTCTTATCAATAACAATCATGCATGTACATGAATCTGCTCCAAGTGTCTTAAGATTTTAGTACTATGTAAGTTTACATAGTCGTTAAATTAGGCCAAAAAAGCTTTTTCATCTTCATATTGATTTATGTCATCTTTATTTATTTATAAAGAAATTTTACCAAAGAATACAGATGAACATTTTAGTATCGCTTGCTGAAAATGCATGGTTTTCTGTACTTTTAATTACACAAAATTATGCCATTATAATTTACAAGTCATATGTGTTAAAAATGTTAAAGAATTATTATAACAACTAAAAAAATGACATCAAATTATATAATATGAGAAAAAAAAAAATTACTGGCTACAGATTTCACAATTAATTAATAACCTAAACATTGCTAACAAATCACTAAAAATGTCTATGTCATAAACAAACACTGCACAACATTTAGTTCTCCAAATACTATTTTCTAATTACCTGTGCATTTGATACAGAATTAACCATAAGGAGAGACAGTGTTGCCATTACTCCGCACACATGTGCAGCATTGGGGAGGTCCCCAGGGTACACAGCTGCCGCATCAATTATAAACCACCATCCTGTAAAAAACTAAAAAGAAATACTTGTTATTACATATTTATTTCTTGGTGCTTGTAAATCATCTTAATCCAAGTGTTAACTTCTACAAAAGAAATTTGAACAAAGGTATTCTATGTTTTAATTTTCAGCTGATAAGAAAGGCTCAGAATTTGAATCCAAAATCTCTATAACTTAATCAGTAGCATATTAAATGGCATAATGTTGAATTTGAATTATAAAATTAGAGCATGCACATCAACTTTACAAAAATTTATGAAGACATTATATTATTAATATTGATCAGCCGTAATTTCTGAAATTTGCTATAATTATTATTATTAACATATGATTTGTTTTTAATTTCAAAAAGATCTACTGTGAAAATATGTAGATGCAATGTTTGTGGTGAAAGTTTTTCGAAGAATTTCTTATACATTCATATTTATGATTTTTTTTTCTATAAATATGAACACGATCATTTTGATTTGAGAATGAAAAAAAAATTTTTTAAACAACAACAAATTACTTAAGTTTTTGTATTAAAGACAATGAATCATCAGTCTCACCAATAGACCAGATAATAGGGATGCCAGAACGTTACGCTTTTCACCGCTTTCAAACCAAACGCAGTTTGGCAATGTAATATTTTCAAAACAACTCATTTTGTAGTACAATTTTCGTTACAAGTAAAAAGAATTATGGAAAGCGTTCAATTATCTTTATCAGAATATTGTATTGTAAATAAAAACTTGAGTTACTTGACAATTTGACGAGATTTATGACAATTGACAAGTAACCAATGACAGCTAGTGAAGCAGCTGTGAACATAGATTATAATGATTCCATTGGTACAGATCATTCACATTTCGTTTATTTTAAGACGAAAATATAATAATTAATTTTATTTTTTATCATATATTTTAAAAGAATATAAAAGAATACAAAAAATGACGCCATGACGTCATGTAGGTAGAATTAAGAGGTGGAGAAGGCGCCTATGTAAAATTTTGACCAGATAGAAAAAAAAATTAAGTGTATTGATATAACATTTACAATATCTGGCAAACAGATATATTTTCTTGGCACGAAGAATAAAAATTTTTTTACAGTTATGTCAGTAATTACAGAATTTTTAGCTTTAATTTTAACCAGCACTTGAAGATATATCCCTGAGTCATTTGGCGCTTGTGACATTTTAGAATGACAATATTTGTAAACTTTATGATATTGATATTGATGGTACACAGCATCAGATGTAGAAACCTTGTTATGTACATACAACACGCACTAATTATAAGAAGATGCATAAGGCCACCCAGTAAGAACTTCTACCCGGTAACGATTGCAACATCGCGCACACCTGCGGTTCCAGAAAAGATGACGGCAATCCACGACCGCGACGCTGCCCCGCCGAAGACGAGGGACACTCTTGGTTCCAACATTGAACCGGAGGGACGTAGTAAATAAGTTAGATGTAATTTAAATGTAACTTTTTTTATTACATTAAATTAATAATAAGTAAATTTCGGTTTTTTTTGCGCCTTCGCGGGTCGGTCAATTTAATTACCTCACGGATAACCACCCTGCTAAATATGCTGTTTACATATTATACGTAAAGTACGTGTAATACGTAAACATTAAAGTATTCTTTAATGCCAACTCCATAATTCCTCTGAGGACATAATTAATGTAATAAATAATTAGTTTATTATTAGGTTTCATTTTTATTTTATATTATATAATTTTATTGTAGATTATTTATTCTATTCATTTACAAAACTTTTTTTTATCATTAAATTATTTTATTACATACGATATTTTTTATGCTAGAGCCGAGGAGCGAGTTGGTCGATGATGATTTGATGATGAGCAGCCATTGGTAGATTGCCTCATCGATTTATCATCAGGCGATCGACTAACGGCTACTCCAAATTGCGCCGAGGCGTGTTTGACTCTCACATAACATATTATCATTTATTACATTTTACGTAAACGCATAATATTAGGCACATTCCTTATGGATGCTTTGTGTATCGTTTCTTTGCTTTTTATTCCCATCTTCCTCTAATGGAACTTCAGGACAGCGTGAATGCAAGACAAGTGGATAATGTGTCTGTCATTATTCTTGTATGTGCATTACATAACGGATAACAAAGATCTAAGGACGTAGGAAGCTACGCTGTATGGCGTTTTATGAGGCGATGTGTGTCATGATATTAATATATATGTATGTATATTCTACATGATATGTATACTTTGTATATTATCTTTATTATTTTTATTAATTATTTTATATATGTTATCGTATTTATAAAATAAATTATACGTATTTTTGTATTATTTCCTTTTTTAGTTTTTACCAGGATCTTTTTCCTTTTATTGTAAGGGTTCCGTGGTAGAGATCGCTTTTTAGTGATAAGGCTGCCTTTTGCTACTTTTTTATGTTCGCCTTTATTTTATGTATTTTTGTGCCGCAAAAAATACTTTTCATGCATTAAATTATTTCGTTAATTCATAATACTTACTTTTTTAACGTTGACAATATATAAACTGAATTTTTTAGATTGGGCACTTCTAATCTTATTAATATTATAAATGCGAAAGTTTGTTAAGACGTGTGTGTGTTTGTTACTCTTTCACGCAAAAACTACTTAACCAATTGCAATGAAATTTGGTGCGTAGACAGCTGGACAACTGGAATTACATATAGGCAACTTTTGATCCCGAATTCTTACGAAATACGGACTTACGCGGGTGAAACCGCGGGGCGCAGCTAGTTCATAATAATTTCTCTTTCGACTTCGTAATTTGTACAATTATTTCAGTATTTTAATTTTTACTTATAAGTTTTAAAATGTTTGTACATATTTGAACAATTTAAAAAAGAACTAAAACAAATCGATCATCAGTTTTAGAATACGTCTTTTATTCCGTCGTACCGTAGCCATGATGACGTCTGATCGTGGCTCAGGTCATCATGACCTCACCTGGGCCGGGAAAATTCTATAAATATTTAATAATTTTATTTACCAAGGGTCGAGTTCCATCAATATAATATTGTAATAGCTACCAATTTTTTTTTTAATTTATATATTTGACCAACTTTTCAATAAGTGGAGTGACCAAGAGGTCACCACACTACCTAACAAGGCGCAAGTTCGTTCAGAAATCAGTACAAAAAGTAACTCTTCCTTTTATTAAAATGATATCTATATCTCTAGAGTCTAAAGTATTTAAGACGACAAATGTACTCATTAAAAATAAATCGTTCACTTTTTAACTTTTTAATGATGACCGCTTAAGTTTCGTCACAACTAGCGCTTGCGGTATTGTCTTTAGATATTTTAAAGATGCGAACAAAGCAACGCCGCTGCAATCGAAGAATTCGCGCCATTCGAAAATTTTTCTTAAACAAAACCTCCCTACTCATTACTCAGCCGCGACTTCCTTTCAAAAGCAATTTATCGCCCGACTTTTACGGTCATTTGTTCTGCGCATAGATTATCATGCAGACCTGCTATATTAGCTATTAGTTCGTTCATTCTTTTAACGTTCAAATAAAATGCTTTGACATAGAGAAACATTGTATTAGGTAATGTCATGTTATGGAAAAGACAGAAAACCATTTATTTAATGTAAGTTATGTAAAATATGATCTGTATCTTTTGTTGAAAATTCACAATTGTACCGTTTTTTTGGTGTTTGTACTTCATAACTATTTACTGGGTGAACCGATTTTGATAATTCTTTTTGAAAGCCTTTGAAAACCTGTCATGTGGTCCCGATTAAATTTGGTCACGTTAGAATATTTATCAATATGTATTACATTGGGCAACGCACATAACGTTGTTTGATATACTAATAGAACAAGTAAATCTTATTATATTATCTGAAATCAAATCCTACATGAAAAGAAGGAAATAAATTATTATTATTCTTTGACAAGCAATGAGAAATAATTGAATCTAGTTTTGGGCGCACGCGGCGTCTCCGGCCGGCTTCCGGTCCATGCTGAATGATTCGTCATTTCCTGTTTTCTGAAATGGAACTTGAATTTAAAAAATAGGTAATATTGGCTTTTTAATTATTCTACTTTACGCACTTTAATTTGTGTATTGCTTAGCTACCTTATCGATAGCATCAGCTGCTTAACTTTGCTAAGTTATAACTTTAACTTACTAGCGTTCCGGCTCGGTTTCGTTCATAGTAAATATTAAATAGCCTATAGCACTCAGGGACAAAATAATTTTTGAAGTCGGTTTAGTAGTTTCTATGATTATCAAACAACCAAATAAAGAATAATATTAAAAACTTCAACTTTGTATTATAATTTTTATTTTAATACTAGCGGTCCGCCCCGGCTTCGTCCGTGGTACATATATAGCCCATAACCTTCCTCAGTAAATGGGCTATCTAACACTGAAATAATTTTTCAAATCGGACCAGCAGTTCCTGAGATAAGTGCGTTCAATCAAACAAACAAACAAACAAACTAACAAACTCTTCAGCTTTATTATATTAGTATTATAGATTTGTGTAACTGAACTGGTGGGTCGCCTGATTTTGGGCGACCATCAACAGCTTTTTCATATGAAACGGATACAGAAAGGATTGGCGACGGGAAGCACAGAGAAGCGTAAGGAATAGTATATGGCCCCCAGCTCCCCTAGTCATTTGCTTTTTGAGTTATAGTTTAAAAACTTAATACAAATAACGGTTACATCTAAAATCTAAGTCTATTTTTTTAATCATATTATTGTTGACATTATTAATTTTCTAGATTTAATATCGTTTATACTAACTAAATAAGCGATAATAAGAAACGCATTTATTTTTAATTTTCGTTAGATCTTTAAACAACAATGTAAAAGGTGGAAAGTAAATAAAGATAAATTATAACGTTAAGCGAAAACAAAATTGCTGTTCTACTATGGTTCTACAGACAAATTTGAACGGTTTAAAAACCGTATAATGTGTACTATGTAAAATCGGTGTTTTAAGGGAAAAATTAACGGAAAATATAAGCGTCGGAACAAAGCTTCAGGCTATGGTATAATGACACTGTAAAATAAATGCACGATTGTAATCTTCACCGCTGGTAGCTCGTAAACTGTTTATGAGGAAAAAGCTGTGCTATGACTGACAGCGGCTACTTCAGTGTTTTATATTTTTAACAGGCTATGCCGCGCTGTTTTACTGGCGGGGAAAAGTATGTATTACTATAGCTTATATATTCTGATAGATAAGCTACTTTGACCCACAATATCATTAATATCCGTTCAGTGGTTTATGATACATCAATCCTTCACAAAACTAGTAAGATTTATATGTATGTATGTCGTAACTGCAAAATTTAAATTCTGGCATTTCGCTTCAGTAGATAATAACTTTCTTTAACCTTTTACTCCTTTTAAGCTCCGATTTTAAATGGAAACCGAAACAAAAACACACGACACACATTTTATTATTCCTTTCTATTTAAAGTCGGCAATCCATTTGTAGAAGGTTCTAGCTAAGGTCGTTTCATGGAAGTTTGAAGACCTAACGCCTCTGCAAATGTTTATGGGTGGTGGTAGCTCGTACCATCGGGCGACCAGCTCTATTACTCATCATATTCATATGTAAAATAAAAAAATATACAGCTATATACCTCATTATAATTTATCAACTTCACATTGTTATGGAGATGTCTTCACATTATTATATTCTATACATTTATTAAAACACATCGCGAGATGAAAACTGACAATCAGTTAAAATTGATAGATTATACCTAGTCTTGCCATAAATATTGTAATAAAGAAAAAAGAAAATTGTTAACTGCAAATAACATTTATTAC